>NW_010339471.1:1208-11538 GCF_000700745.2 Antrostomus carolinensis | reverse complement strand
AGAACAAAAAAAAATTATCCACATTACATTGTGTTTGTCCCTGGAGCACCTTGGCCCCTTCTCCCTAATATGCAGTTAATGTTTTCTGCTCTTTCCTGGTTAAAGTCTCTGAAATAACGTAAAGGCAGTTTTGTAGCCCATTAGGCTAATGTTTTATTAACTTGAAACTGCTGATATGTTACATGCAGTGAGAGCTGCTAAGGTTGTAAACCATTATGTGATAATTTAAAAGTCTTTGGATGGTAGAGGCAGTGAAAACCTTGTAGTATCATAGTATCAACTATTTCACCTTTATTGTACTCTCTGTTAAGGTGTGGTTTTGATGAAGCACAAGAAATCCAAGAATGAGCTAACGTTTATCCAGTGTACATTAGCAAGGAACCAGGATTCAGAAGTGACCTAGGAAACAGTTACTTTTCAATACAGGTTTATCCTGTAAATTTGTAGACTTCTAATTTTGATCTAGTAAGCATCCTTGTTTTCAGCTTTGGAAATGCATAGATTCCAGGGTCCCTGAAATTATTTATGAGAGCTAAATGACAACCAGACATAGAATTCCTGGAATTTTTAAGCTCCAGGCTATGTGGCAGAGAGCTTAAACCTCACATTGCTGCATGTCATATGGGCAAGTAACATTCCTGATCAGCATTCTATTCTCTTCACTTCCCTTTTTACAGGCTCTAAACCAAGGCAGATTTATTTGCAAATTTGCCTTTCATTTGAGAAAAGACTCACTATGAGAGAGAGGGGGGAAAGAAAGAAAGAAAAAAAACCCACAAAAACAAAACACAACAACAACCAGGAAAAAAAGGTTGATGGATATATTCTTATTATTATTAAAAAAAAACCAAAAAACCAAAACATTGTCAAAAATAGCCATTTTAACTATAAACATGGAAAAATCTCTAGTTCTGCTATAGTTCAGTAATTAGTGAATACTTTGCACAAACAGGATGGATTGCCTCATATGGGAATCAATCCTAAGAAATGCAGGAACTGACTTTATTTCAGTTGTATTAAAAAACTTATAAATATATATCTATCACTCTGTGTAAGTTTTAATCAATAATAGTAAACTTCTACTTTGTTCTTACTGAAGAGTTGTGACAAATTCCATGCAAATTTCAATATGTAAAAAATATATCTTTGTCTGATATTACATACAGCCAGAAGATTGATAAACTTTTAACTATATGAAATAGTTTTGAATTATTTATTGTCTTGTTACAAATTCTGTTTAAATGCCTGTCACGTTGCTTGTTGGTGACATTTTCAGAAACATCTTTGAAACTTGATTTCCCCAGTTTGGGTTAAGAAAACCAGAGTTTAGAGGTTGGACATCAAATATCTACATTCTTACTAAATTACTGTTCAAAGTTGCAAAATTATGGGTAGTGAGACAAGAAATAAAAACATTAATAATGTTACAATGCCAAAAAGAGTAGATATGAGTCTTATTTTTTATTATTTATTATTTTTTAAATTATTCATCACATTTGTGGACAGAAAGAGTACAAAGGCTACTAAAAAACTTTATTAGGCTTTTGAACTATGTTTTGCTAAATAATTATTCTGCAGATATTACATGACAGGTGTTACATTTGCTGTTTTGGGAAGATAACTCAATTTTTTACATCTTCAAATAAATTACTCATGCATCTTTCATTGTTTTTTTTTTTTGTTTTGTTTTAGGCAAAGTTTTGTTGACTTACCAATACAAAGCTTAGTTCTAGTAAAAAAAAAAAAATATCTTTGAAATACTTATTTTAATATTGATTTTAAAAGATGAATATAAGTTGAAGCTTTTTTTCTAACTAGTTGACATTCTATTGTTTCTTTACTACAGTATCATGCAGCAAAGGTTTTTGTCCATTATAAGAAAGATTTATTACACTGTCCTGTCTGCTAGTTTGGGTTTTAGCTACAATTTTTAGGCAAGTTTTCATGCATGTCAAAGGCATTAAGTGCCTTAGTGCTTATTAGTATGTATCTGTGGTCAGAAACTGGTTCTGCGTAATGCTGCAACAAAGAAAAGGTATTTTAAAAGAAAACTCCTCGTATGGTACTTGCCCTGAGATGTAGAATGAGAGTGTAATACTTAATTTCAGAATCTATTTGTCTTATGATAGATTTGAAAACACAGTTACCTAAGAATGTGAGGAAAACATTAGCCCAATGTAAAAGAAATAACAGGCACTTCTCAATGTCATTCATTTTCATTTTATGAGGTTCAACAAATCAGTTGAGACAAAGTGCCTGACCAATCCCAAAGGGGAGCATATATCAGTATTATATTTTTATCAGGCATATAAACCAAAAACATTGCAGGCAAAATTTTGTATGAATGCATATAATTATTTTTTCCATATCACATCTTCCCAAGCACACTTTTTAAATACTCACATTCCGTTTGTGAATAGTAAATTTTGCAAGTCATAGACAGAAAACATACATAATGAAATAATTCATGCTTCATCTCATTTGCTAACTACCTTTTAATAACTTATGAAAATTATCTCTAAAAAGTCTGGTGTCTTATACAAACGTATTGGGTTTTTGTGGCAAGGTTTTGGTAGGAAGGGGGTGAGGGACAGAGCATAGGGGTGGCTTCTGTGAGAATCTGCCAGAAGTTACCCCCCATGTCTGACACAGCCAGTGACAGCCAGTTCCAAGATGGACCCGCCGCTGGCCAAGGCCGAGCCAATCATTAACCCCTCTGTCATAACATAATTAAGAAAAATGAAAAAAAAAAAAAAAAAAAACCAAACAAAAAAACACAACAGAAAAAAACCAACCAAACAAACCAAAAACCACCTGCACATTTTACAGCTGGAGGGATGAGTGAGAAAGTGTGAGATAAACTCTGCAGGCACCAGGGTCAATGAAGAAGGAGGGGGAGGAGGTGCTCCAGGTGCTGCAGCAAACATTCTCCTGCAACTTGTGGTGAAGACCACGGTGAGGCAGGCTGTCCCCCTTCAGTTCATGGAGGTCTATGGTGGAGCAGATGGCCGCTTGTAGCCCATGGAGGACCCCATGCTGGAGCAAGCGGATGCCTGAAGGAGGTTGTGACCCAGTGGGAAGCCCTCACTGGAGCAAGTTCATGGCAGGACCTGTGGACCCATGTAGAGAGAATCCCATGCCGGAGCAGGTTTGCTGGCAGGACTTGTGACCCCGTGGGGGACTCACGCTGGAGCAGTCCCTTCCTGAAGGACTGTACCCCATGGAAAGGACTCATGCTGAAGCAGCTCATGAAGAATTGTCGTTCATGGGAAGTACTCATGTTGGAGAAATTTGTGGAGGACTGTGTCCTGTGAGAGGGACCCCATGTTGGTGCAGTGGAAGGAGTCGTCCCCATGAGGGGGAAGAAACAGTAGAAACAACCTGTGATGAACTGACCCCAATGTGGGAGGACACCATCATTTATATTTTAGTTCTAAAGTCAGTGCAATTTTACAGTTTAATGAGATAAACCACAGAAAATAATGACAGGGTCATATGAATGCTAAGTCCTGTAAATATTTTAGATCAAGTAAAACTTGATAGTGATTTTCTGGAAAGATTTTTTCCTTTACATTTTTTCCACTTTAATTGTTCAAATTCTCAGTAGCAGGGACATCTTCAACTAGATCAGGTTGCTCAGAGCCCCATCCAATCTTGCAGTGGATGAAATGACCAACACTGAGATGTCATCAGGCATCAGCATTTTATTTAAGCTTTGTACTACTTATATACCCTTTTTTCCTCCTCCATGCCTCAAGCACGCATCATTCTTTCACTTTTGATTTGTTACCCCTTATCAAACACACAGCAAACACGCACCTAAACAATTGGCATGATTGGATAATTCCACCTGTTCATGAGCCATTCTTTTCCTTCTGACTGGTTACTGATTACAGCACATAAAACATCTCTTATCTTGTCTCATACACATTCTTGCTTATTGTTCCGCTTTGACATCTATTTTATCTTCGCTCAAGGTCAGGAATTAATTGCTCAAGTCTGAAGCCGCCTGCAGCTTTGGCTCTTAAAGCACCAACACATCCTGACCTTGAACGTTGCCAGGGATGAGGATTCTACCACTTCTCTGGGAAATCTGTTTTACTGTTTTACCACTCTCATTGTAAAAAAAATTCTTCCTTATGTTTAGTCTAAATCTACCCTTTTCTATTTTAAACCATTACCTCTTGTCCTATTGCTACAAGCCCTGCTAAAAGTTTGTTCCTATCTTTCTTATAAGCCTCCTTTAAGTACTGAAAGGCCACAATAAGGTCTCCTTGAAGCCTTCTCTTCTCCAGACTGAACAACCCCAGCTGTCTTCATAGGAGAGGCATTCCATCCCTCTGATCACTTTTGTGGCCCTGCTCTGGACCCATTCCAACAGATCACTGTCTTTCTTAAGCTGAAGATTCCAGAACTGGACATGATACTCCAGGTGGGGTCTCACCAGCGTGGAGCTGAGGGACAGAGTCACCTGCTGGCCACACTTCTTTTGATGCAGCCTAGGATACAGTTGGCCGCAAGTGTACATGTCAGACTCATGTCTAGTTTTTCATCCACTAGCACCCTCAAGTCCATCTACACAGAGCTGCTCTCAATCCCTTTATTCCCCAGCCTGTATTGATACCAAGGATTGCCCCAACCCAACCTTGCACTTGGCATTGTTGAACCTCATAAGGTGCTCACAGGTACTTTCCTTGAGTTTGTCCTTCTAGATGGTATCCTGTCCCTCAGGCATGTCAATCACACCACTCAGTTTGGTGTCATCAGCAAACTTACGGAGGGTGCACTCAATCCCACTGTCTATGTCACTGATGAAGATATTAAATAGTACCGGTCCCAATATGGACCCCTGAGGGACACCACTCGGCACCAGTTTCCATCTGGACATTGATCCATTGAACACTACTCTCTGGATGTGACCTCCAATTAATTCCTCATCCACTGAACAGTCCACCCATCAAATCCATATCTCTCCAACTGAAAGAGAAGCAAGTGGTGGGACACTGTGTCAAGGGCCTTATGTGTGTGTGTGTGTGTGTGTGTGTGTGTGTGTGTGTGTGTATACACATCTGATGAGTTCCTACATCTTTCTTATCTTCCTCACTAATTTCAAACAACATTACACCCTTCAGGTACCACATTCATTTGATCCAATAACTCCTCGAAACCTGCAACAGTGGAAATGTCTAATTAGCCATGTAAGCATCCTCTTTTTTTTCACTAGAATGTGTCAGGACTGAATGTGCATTATCTTAGTGCAGTTATTGATTTCATTGATCAATCAATTCTCTCTTTCATTCCATTTCACAGACACTAAGTAAAGAACCTGGGATCATAGCTCTTGCACTGATTCTGTTTATTAACATTGCTTAGCACAAGATCAAAGACATTTCCTCAAGTCTGAATTTGAAACACAACAAGAAAATAACTAATGGAACCTATATTCTACTTTATCTCATAGAATTGGAGAGAAATACACACACAGAATGAAAATAGTGTGCTGGCTGTTTCACAGATAGTATTCAGTCATCATTAGACATTTCTACATCACTTGAAATATAATTTAGAATTACAGAATCATAGAATTGCCTGGTTGGAAAGAATCTTTGAGATCATCAAGTCCAACCATACCTGTCCACTACTAAACCATATCTTTGAGCACCCCATCTAGCAGTCTTTTAGACTCCTCCAGGGATGGTGACTCAACCACCTCCCTAGGCAGCACATTCATTTGCCCGATAACCCTTTCAGTGAGGAAGTATTTCCTGACATCCAATCTGTACCTCCCTTGGCACAACTTAAGGCCATTTCCTCTTGTTCTATCACTAGTTACCTGGGAGAAAGACACACACCTGCCTCCTTACAACCTCCTTTCAGGTAGTTCTGCTAACCTTGAAATGTAATATATTTCTTTTAAAGTTCATTATTTTCTTCTTTTCTCCTTTTTTTCTTTTCCAGTGAAGAAGTCACTGTTATATGACTTTACATATGGTCCTTGAAGTTCCTGGTTTTGCTTGTTTTATAACATACATAAGCAACTAGGGAAACATTTTATTTCACAGTCAAAGCTTTAGGAAGTGTCAGTTGACTGTTAACAGATTTTGAAAATGCTGCTAGGACTTCCTGACAATTTTAGTTTAGGTGCTGCTGCTCTGACTAACAGTGACTTTGTGGTAACTTTAGCAGTATGCAGTCAGATACCCCCTAGCTGTTTTAGCCTTTTCACTAATAATTCTCCTTGGTCCTCCTCAACTTGGTGATGCTTCTCAGATCTGAGATTTATAAACCAGAAAATACCAATTCCAGTACAGTTCTATTGTAGCTGAGGATCTGGTTTTCCCAGTCCTCAGACTAGATGCATTGTGACTTAAATTCTTTCACTGAGGTCTAAGATCTTTGCTTTGACCACCTGAATGCTGTTTTCTTTTGGTCTATACACACACACACACCCTCTCTCTCTCTCACTTTGTATCCTAGCTTCATAATTTGTTTTCTTTTCTTTATTTTGTTTTTGTTTTCCTTTGCTTCTCCAGACATTTTGTCTCCTGGAATAATTATTCCTCTCTTTCTCTTACTATTCCAAATTTCCAAATCTCTGTTTCCATCATTCATAATCTATGAGCCCTATTAGAAACAGAAGAAGCTTTTGACTGACCAGAAAGCCTTTTAATCAATCCCTGTAGCTCATGATGCAGCAGCTTTCAATAGACAGAAAGAACAACTCCAATGAAAATCCATTCTGGGCCATTACAACTATGGAAGAGAATCTACTTTGTTACCCAGCAGGGTGATGCATTTACAGTCCACCTTGTCCACAGAAGATCTAAGACTTAAGACAGAGATATCTAATTAATAGCCAAGCATATATCAACCAAATCAGGATATCTTTAACAGGAGCTGTAAATGAAAACTCCTCACTAACAAGTAATTTTGAAAAATTTCAAGACATGGTTACAAGCTTTGTAAAATAAGAGCTTCTAAATAATATGTGTATCTTTTTTACAATTTAATGTATACATTTGTATCAGTAAAATAATGGTTGTGAACCATTCTGGCTAAAACATTTCCAGAATACTTTAGGGTAAAGAAGTCATTTCGGAAAATTAGTTAAGTTATAAGCAAGTGAAAATGAAAACCTATAATAAGACGCATCAGGAATCTTAAGAATAGACAACACTAAAAATTCTCTTAAACATTACTTAAATACTCATCAGAGATAACTACAAACATAAATGGTACCCTACAAATATCTTTGAAACTCTGGAGAAATCAATTACCAGCTTAAAAAGTATAAAATGAAAAGTCATATGTGAGTGAGAGATTGCTTTGCCAGAAATTAGTACTTCTTAGGAGTCACAGTCATTCACTAATTCTGTTGTTACATTTTTTATGTCATTGCACAATGCAGAATAACAAAACACTTTTACTAAATTATTCCAATCTGTATATTGGATTCTTTTCAGCTGCGATTTTGGGAAGTGCTTAGCATAATAGATAAATAAATAGATAGGTACCTTACTCTATCAATAGCTCTAGCATGTATTTATTAAGTATTCTGTAATAAGTAAAGTAATCTAATTAGAGACAAATTACATTTACAGAACCACTTACCATGTCCCTGAAATGTCAAAATATGTTGTGTTTATTGTTTCAAGAGCATCTTCCTAGCTAAATTCATTTATGAATATTACAGCTCAAGCTTGCTCGAGTTCCACAAGAACTCCGTGGCAATCTTTAGGGTGAAGAAAAATCACAGGTTTGCCATGTGCACCTATTTTTGGCTCTTCACTCAATATTCGTATCTTTTTTTTCTTCAGTTCTGTCATAAAGCTAAGGTTTTGGAATATCTCTAAGGAGACTACAAATTTCATGTGAATTTAAGGACATTTTATCCAAATTACCTAAACTTGGGAAATAAATCTTTTTCATATATGATTGAGCAAAATTTTAGCTAGATTATTTTATATAGAACAGTGTTTGTGTGTGTGTGTTTGCTTGTCATGTGCATGTATGTGTTCATTTTAAGGGATTTTAGTTGAAATTCAGATAAAGATATTCAGAGTTCTACAACAATATTTTAGGTATCTCATATATAATTCAAGTGAAAGCCTTCAGTTAAATTGTATCAAAGTAAAAAGTCCAGTAAAATTTCAAGTAATATCACTTTTATGCATCGCGACTGTCACTCTACATCTACATGCATATATTTTCATATATACGTACACTAAAATAAAGTCTGTTTTTTTAATGTCACTGACATTTCTCATGGATTAGGAAGTCAGGATATTATCTAGTAATTTGAAACCTTCAAAGCTAAAGTTTAAAAGATAAATAAAAACCTCTAGTTCCTGCAAAAATTATTTTAAATATCCTGCCAATCTGTTGAGTCTCATATGTGAAGAGCCATTTTTTGTTATTCTTCTTTAGGAAGGTAAATCTTCCACATTTGGATCAGCAGCACAAGGCCTGCTGCTGTGAGGCCCACATATGTTGATCATCTGATTCAGAGGAAACCTTCATGAGCAACTGCCAAGAATATACTAGCCTCTAGCAAGCAGGTACCTAGAAAGCAGTTGAATGTTTTTCTTCCATATTTTAATTTCAAATACTATTATATTTGCAGCTGAAGTTATTGCAGCTAAAATTACATCCAAAGTTTGACAATTAACCCTCATGTTTTGTCTTGTGATTTTGCTTATTTGCAAGTGGTTCATTTGTTTGTTTGTTTGTTTTTAATATAGAGAGGAGTACTTCGGGAAAAATCCTTCAGCTGTTTATTTTATGAGAAACTACGATATGAATCATGTAATTAACTGTCCACTCGGCAGGGTTAGGGGGAGGTTGTTTTTCGGATCTCTGTGTGGTAGCAATGACAATTACTATTCTATTAAATTACTATTTATTAAAAGGTGTTGTAAAAAATATAGTGGTGTACAAACCCACTTTCTTTTGGCAATGAAAACTCACAACAATACAAATGACTTGTCAAAGGAAACTTACACACTACTGACGCTTACTGACAAAACTAAAACTTACAGCAACTTGGCAAACACTAGCAATGTCAATCCTTGCAGTGAAATAAACAATAACTATCAAAATTTGAAATCATTTGGCAATACCAAAACTTCTAACAATGCTAACAACTAATGATCACTTAACAATGCTTATAACGAGGTTACCCTTATACCTTATGAAAAAGGAAAATTGTAAAAAAATTAAAAAGGAGAGAGACAGAAAGGTTTCTGGAAAATCACCACACCTTGGTCCCAGACAAGTTAGGTCCAGCTGTTCTGGGATCCTTGAGTGACAGACAATCAATTACCCTTCTATTACTAATTCACTTTTCTATAGACAAAAATTCTCAGGTCTCCACCTAACTTTTTCCAATTATCATATGAAGCAGCAGGTGATGTAATGTTATTTTGCATTAGAAGCAGCAGGGAGGTGTCTCCCTCATTTTCATTAGAAGCAACAGGGGGTGGTAACCATCTTTTTGAGCATGCAGCAGTCATTTGGTTACTTTGTGGGCCCCTCAGACTTCCCTATCAGTAGGGAGTAGGGCTTCCAACATTCCACAGATCAAGAGAGACCTCAGTGTCCTTTGAGACATCCCACAGATTCTCTTATCTTCTCTTTTTTTCCCTCCTTCTTATAATATGTACTTAAACTACATTTAGTTAATTTAGTCAGTTACTAACTCAATGTAAACTACTGGTATTGCTATGAATAAATGAAGAATTTTACTCTAATCATAGAATCATTGAATCATAGAATGGTTTGGGTTGGAAGGGACCATAATAAGAAATAAAAACAAATCTTAAAAACACCTCACTGCATCCCTCCCTTCTTCCCAGGTTTAACTTCAATCCTGATTTCCACCTCCTCATCCCCAGTGGCACAGGGGGGATAGGGAATAGGGGTTGGGGTCAGTTCATCACACCTTGTTTCTGCCGCTCCTTCCTCCTCAGGGGGAGGACTCTTCACACTCTTCCCCAGCTCCAGCATGGGGTCCCTCTCATGGGAGACTGTCTTCCATGAAATTCTCCATCTTGAGTCCTTCCTATGAATGACAGTTCTTCAGTAACTGCTTCAGCATGAGTCATTTCCATGGTTTTCAGTCCTTCAGGAATGGACTGCTCCAGCACTGGAGGCCACAGGTCCTGCCAGGAATCTGCTCCAGCAAAGGCTTCCCACAGGGTCACAGCCTCCTTTGGGCATCCACCTGCTCCAGCATGAGGTCCTCCACAGTCTACAGGTGAACATCTGCTCCACCATGGACCTCCATGGCCTGCAGGGGGACAGCCTGCCTCACCATGGTCTTCACCACAAG
>NW_010339471.1:0-1123 GCF_000700745.2 Antrostomus carolinensis | reverse complement strand
CATTCCCCCCCCCAGCTGCAAAATTGTGCTTTTTTTTTTTTTTTTTTTTTCTCTTTCTTAATTGTGTTATCACAGAGGGGTTACCATTATTACTGATGGTCTCAGCCTTGGTCAGTGGCGGGTCCATCTTGGAGCCGGCTGGTATTGGCTGTGTCAGACATAGGGGAAGTTTCTGGCAGATTCTCACAGAAGCCACCCTTATGCCCCCCCGCTACCAAAACCCTGCCATGCAAAACCCTATACAACTACAACGAACCTCTTTTTTTTTTTCTTTCTGTCTACTTAGAGTCACTTCTGTGACATCAAGATATAGTGTCCTGACAATGATCATGATGTCAGAGGACTATGACTTCAGCTGGAGGAATAAAAAGAAACAACAGATATATTCTTACGAAATAAACCTCTGCTTCCATAAAAACATATTTTTTAAGAAGAAAGAAGATAAGAAAAAAAGCAAAAGAGATGTGACATATTTAGGTTGATTTCTTTCCCCTAAACAGAATGTCCTTTAATATTCAAGATATGTCCCAAATGTTCTGATTTCTATAAACTTTATTTGTAACACTTAACCCATTACAGACTCAATATTTTTTTTTTTTAAATGGAACCTTCAGGTATCCCTACTGATTCTTACAACAGCTACAACTTTCATGTGCACTATACTCACATAAATGTCTTGCATATAAAGTCAATTAGGAAATAATATCATAACAATTCTTTGTGATCTCAGATTCATTCCTCCAGTTACTGTATTGTACAATGCTAGGGCAATAGGTATAATTAAATACCTAACTGGAAGGCAACTAAGTCATAACATGGAAACACAAAGAAATAATTTCTCTGTATTTTTATTTGATTCTGCTTTAGACTCACATTTCACGTTTGGATATAAACACATTAAATTTTCAGGGAGGTGAGACTAGATGACCTTTAAAAGTCTCTTCCAACCCAAACCATTCTATGATTCTATGAAATATTCAACCTTAATTCAGCTTAAAATACTTAATAATTGTATATTATATTATACTATAATATGTATATATATATTATAGTATAGTACAATATAATATGATTAGATAACATAAAAAACTGTTCTTGGGGGGCAGGGAATCCAAATGAAAAT
>NW_010339470.1:0-1593 GCF_000700745.2 Antrostomus carolinensis | reverse complement strand
TGATAGTCACCCATTGTTGCAAGCAGGTGATCTTATCGGGGCCGGGGTTAGCAGCACTAAAACTGCTCTCAGGAAAATTTTGGTGGTGTAATTTCTCTCATCCCCACTCTGTGCATTCTTTGTGGGTGCTCAGGCAACACCATGAGCATTTCTGGGGCCTGGTACTTCCAAGAAGCACTTGAATGCTTTTCTGCCACTTTGTTCCTCAGCAGGTTCCACAGTTGCTGATGTTTTGTGGCTTTGTCTGATTGTATGAAATTTGTCTGAAGGGAGAATGGCCAAGAGAGCCTGCCTGCCTGTACAGGCTTTAATCCCTTCAAGGATCTCCTTTTATGATGCGGTGTTGCTGGTGATTGTGATGGGACACAGGCTGCTCATTTCCAGGCTGATGGCAGATGCCCTTTTACAGCTCACTAGCCTGCTGCTGAGTGAGGCAGGGACCAAGACCTCACATAACATTGGGTCCAGGTGTTGCCCTACTGTGAGATGTAGGATAGTTGAACCGGTTAATCTTACGGGTAGGGTGGCTGAGGGTTGCTCCAGGCAATGGTGCTCTTTTGAGATTTATAGTCATGCATTTGTGCCTCATGCACTGTTGGACCATGGAGATTCCCACAGCAGGTCAGGTGCGTATTCCCTGCAGGACCTGTGGCCTGTGCAGAGCCCATGCTGAAGCAGGCTCCTGGCAGAATGGTGGCCCCTGGAGGACCCAGGCTGGCACAGTCTTCTCTGGA
Organism: Antrostomus carolinensis; assembly: GCF_000700745.2. Lineage (NCBI taxonomy): Eukaryota > Metazoa > Chordata > Aves > Caprimulgiformes > Caprimulgidae > Antrostomus > Antrostomus carolinensis. Next base: position 859 of record NW_010339470.1, on the reverse strand, counting down.
AGGACTGTAGCCCATGGACAGGATCCATGCTGGAGCTGGTCTTTAGAGACTGCAGCCTATGGGAAGGGCTGACAGTGGAGCAGATGAAAAATGTGAGAAGGAAACAGTGGCAGAAAAGAGCTGTTGTGTTCAAAACGAAACTGCCCGTTCCACATCCTACTGCACTCCCTGGGTGTAGAGGCAATAGAAGAGTGGTGAATGAAGGCGGGAAATGGAGCCTGTGAAAACGCCATGGGGATGGGGTGAAGGTATTTTAAGATATTTTGTCTGTTTCTCACCATCTTGCTCTGTTTTTCATTGTCAATAAGTTAAATGCATCTTTCCCAAATCAAGTCTGTTTTGCCTGTGACTGTAAATGGTAAGGAATGTATTTCTCTCAACCCATGATCTTTTTCATCTTGAGGAGGGAGAGGGTGAGAGTGTTCTGAAAGTTGATTGTCTGGAAGTTGCCGTGAGTGTTTGTCATTTTCATGCTTTTTTTCTGCTATCTCTCTGTGCCATCAGGAGCAATCCATTTGTCCCACTGTTGGTCCCTTCAGAGGATGATGGGCAATGGTGTCAATTGGCCTTTGTGTTTGTGGAGCTGGGAGGGCCTTTGTGTTTGTGGAGCGGGGAGCTGCCAATAGGTTTACGCCTTCTATTTTCCAACCATATGTCCCTCTTTGTCTCTCTTTTCTGGCTCATTCCCTATAGATGTTTCACTGGTCAGAGCAGATCTCAACTGTCTTTATAGTTCCAAATTTCTGAGGTTCAAGCACCAAAGGCCATTCCCCATGTGCTGAAGGCTGTGGAAAAAGGAGGGAGGTAGGAGAAGGGGCAGAGTACAGTTCTATGGTACTATGGGAGGAACTGTCAGTCG
>NW_010339469.1:11267-37083 GCF_000700745.2 Antrostomus carolinensis | reverse complement strand
AGAGAGAGAGAAAGGGGCGATTTACCTTTAAGGAAGTAGAAAAGGCTGACACAACATTTAGTTGTACTATTTGTTGCCGTGATCCTTTTGTTTGCTTTATGGAATTCAACAGCTGTTCTAACACCTGGAGCCTTAAACAAAACCAGAAAAGAAACCAAGAATTAAAAATTAAAGAAACAAATCAACTTTTTAAATTTTACTTTAAACACTTAACAAAGCTTATATATTATAGAAATAGAGGTGGAGCAATTCTATTACCTTAACTCTTGAGCATTTCTTTCAATGGGCATCTTTGTATTTCATATTAGAAGAGGTAATAACTCTAGGTACATGAACTTTTTGCCTTTGTTTCCTTATAACATATGTATTAACGGATAATCACATATCTAAGTAACATTACATAGATGTTATTAAAAGGATCTGCGTATGGGAATTATGCATTTTGACTTATGGTTGAGAAAACAGGAGGGAAAAGAAAAGGAGAATGCATTTATTTGCAGCAATTAGTTCAGGTCTTTAAAACAAGTGAAGAAAACCAACCAGCAACCTGGTGGCAGTAGAGGCAAAAAGCCCAGTCAAACAGAACCCCCCCACCTCTTCAAACAGAGCAGTGAAGACATCAAGACTCAGGACTTGCATGCTAAGCACTCATCCCTTATAGGAAATTACAGAACCCATCACCACCTGTAATGATCATGAACCGAGGTCTAACTACAGTTGGCTTTGAAAATATAGAAATGTTTAACTTAAAAAAATAATTTGTTTGCTCTAATGCTGCATTCAACAAAATTGTAAGCAGCATACAGAATAAGCAACTGCATGCAAAAATCTTCAGGAATTTCATGCCTCAATGATCGCTGTGCCTGTAAACGTGAAACAAACCAAAATGCCATGTGTGCAGGAGGAGGATACATCTGCACACACGAAAACAAGAGAAGTCTGTGATCCCTTTCAAGCATTCTTGTACCTTCACAGAACCGTGTTAAGACACACTCTCATTTCTTCCCATCCACTTTTTTATAAAGAACGAGGCAGAATAAGGGTTAAATTTTACTACAGCTTCCTACTCCTGTTGTCCCTCTGGTTCTAAGGCATTTAGTAATTATGTATTAAGTACTATAATAATTGTGTAATATATCTTAAAATAACTTCTATTTTGATCTGGCTATTGAAACAAAGTATTATTTTTCTTCATCAACAGAACTTATTATAAGGACAGTAACCTCTTACTGGATGCGCCTTTTCACTGTGAATAACTTTAAACAAAGTCTAACAATTTGTTAGTCTGAATTGTATTATTCAGATGGTTTTCAGAATCTACTTACACCACTCATTATTTTTCCAGGATTGTTTTCTCCATGTTCAACCTCAAACACTGTGACCATCTTTTAGTGTCTCCCAAATTCCCCAACAGTTACAGTTACTACTTTACCTGTGAGATTCTGCTACATGGGAAAACGTAACTCCAAAAAGCCGAGTCGCTGCACTGACAACAGACAGCACGGGAGGTAGTGGTTTAGGTACTGAATCACCTTTCGAAACCTTCTCATAAATTGAGTAAGGGTCATACTCCAGGCTGCCCACAGCCATGCTGTTACCTAAAAGGAGCTGTAAGAAGGAAAAAAAGTGATAGCCATATTTTTGACCAAGTCAAAACCAGCACTGACCCAAATAACTAAAACTGTATGAAAATAATAATACCAGCATTATACTTGATTAAAAAGTACCTGCTCTTCGATAAATCGGTGGTCAGTCTCCTGCAGTGAGGGGCCAAGTAAAAGGAGATCGTTCTCATGACAAAGAGGTGGAAGCAAGAATGTAGAGGCATCGATCTGGCTATCTGGGACAGTCAAGTCAGTCACTAACTCTTTCAGAACAGCACAGAAACTTCCTTTAAAGGAAAAAAATATTCAAAATTTTCAGTTAATTACTTGACACAAGTAACTTTAGGAACAAGATATTTATATTGAAATAGCAACATCTATCTAAACATTTTTCTCAAGTCTTCAAATAGTTAACTGGAGAACACTCACTACAGAGGAAAAAACCTCAATAAGCAAACGAAGCACATACAGCAATCTAAAAGCTGAAAAACAGAGAGACCTGTACCTTTACAGAAGGCATAATGCCATACAACTGTTAATCCAGTAAGTTAGTTACATTTACAATTAAAATAGAGGAAAAAGGGCAGTTACAAGCACAGACATATTTTCTTCTGTTTCCTGAAAATGAATGCTGCGGAAAGTATTACATAACCACACAGGAATACTTGGACTTGGCAAGCAGATCTAATTTAAAAACCCCATAAGTCTGATAAATAACCAAAAGCTGCAGAATGTACTCTGCTGTTTCAGGAATTTGCACTCGAAAAGGAAAGCATGAAGAACTTACTGTAGATTACATTATGATAATTTACACTGGTGGTTAAAACTTTCACATTTTTGTACATAATATTTCAGACAAGACTGTACATTAATACATGAACAACAACATTAGGCATTCCAAGTCAGACTGTTTTAGGTTATTAAAATAGTCCCTGCACTGAGAGAACATTTCCAGTGCTGAACCACATGTGATGAGAAAGGTCTGGCTGATCTGTTAAGTAAGCTGCATTGAAAAACACTGCAGAACTGATCATAAAGAATGTACACACCCTTTATGCAAGTACTACAGGAGAATTTACCTCCAGAGCATTAAGATTGCAAATTTAAGTCCTCATGAACTGGGAAATATCAGCATTAAGGGAAGCTCCACTCCACCTATCCAGTTCTTTGTATTTGGTTGTGCTGTCAGATCACCACACAATGACCTGTTTGCACTGGAGTCGCTTGTAATTTTTCAACACACGGAAGTTCCAAAAAGTGGGACGATACAGTTGCCAGCACCTCAAGAGCACAAGCAGAATTATTTGTATAGCTGGAGCAGGGAGCTGCAACCAGCTGTTGAGCCCTTCCTGAATCCAGAATGTGTTCTGAGAAAGCTGAGTTCCTGCCTGCAACCCCCCAAACTCCTGTCCCCATCAGCCTCTCTCCTCTGCAGGTGACTGTTGCTTCTCCTGCCTCCCTGACCAATTAGCAAGTATGTAATTTTTCCCAAAATGCTTAACTCAAATCTAAATGTAAAAACGTTAGCACTATCAAACAGATTCCATGATACACAGATAGTGTGTGAAAGGCACAGAAATTGAGCCTTTTTGAAAAAACACATTAAAAAACCCACATACAAACTGCTCTTTCATTAATTATTATAGATCACAATTTAAAAAAAACAAAAACCAAAAAATAAACTCCTTTCTATGAAAACAGCTTTTCAAATAAAAGTTTAATGGAGATACTCAGCAATTTTTAACCAACTTAAAATTTATTTTAGTCCCAGACACTTGGCCATCCTCAACATGACAAGTAATATTATCCCAATGTTGTGCCAGAATGCTGTTCCAGCATACTAACTATTCTTCTCATCCTATTAAGAAAGAGAAGTGAATGCTTTTACTCAATTTTACAGTTTAGACAATGTAACATAACAAGCACAAAAAGCTGAAGAATGAAAAGAACCCTAATGAGTTGTCTGACAAAACACATTAATTTCAGATCACAGAAAACATCAACAAATCTACTAATCAAAATTCAAACTATTTAAATTATTTGTGTGAAATCATCAAACTGGTCATTATAATAATTAAAATTTCTATATTAACTCACAGGAAATAAATGTTTTAGCCTCAAATGACACGTGAAAAATGATCAAGAATACAAATTATCGTGTTAGAAACAGAACCCGCTTTTCCCACCCTAACAAGTTCATACTTTGTATCAGTTAAATTGCAAAGTCTTAACAGTTCACACCTGACAGAAAACAGCAACTAGAACACATTAAATGTTTTTCACTGAAGTTCAAGTTAACCTAATACATTCTTCTCGTATCTGTCATTGCTGAAACAATGCAAAAAATCATCTACTACTCATACACACTCACAGGAAGTCTTCATAATTCTGCTATTTGAGCAGATATTGATTTGCATTGATGACAGAAAGCAGCAAGAGACACAGAAAGAGAGCAGGAAAGGACCAAGCAGAGCCAAAACAAACCCAAGTACCTCAGGCCTCAAATCTAAAGGTTTGAGTTGAGAAAGAGGCTTGGAGCTATGAATAAATAATCTGTTGTCAACTGTTTATTTTGCTGGGTATTTTGTTTTGTTCCTCTTCTGCTAAAGAAAAAAGCTTTGGACATTATCTGCAAATACTAAAAGCTTGAGTTACAACTCCTTGTATATGTCCCCCTCACCGATTTTCTCAAAAAGAAACAACTTGCACATTTCTAGCCTCTGGCTAACTACTCAGATTAAGGAAAATTAAAAGAAAATAAATAAACCCATGAATTGGTGAAAGCTTATTCAGTGCATCGCTCTGAGCCATGCAAAATGTGCCAGTCCGTGCAACACGAGTACACCTACTACTCTTCCTGGTGGTAATGACTAAAATCAGACACTGAAAAAAGCAGCCTGGGTTCTATATTATCTTCCCAAGTAATTTACTTTAAAAAATCCTAGTATGTGCAGAGACATATAGTTTCTGCATGAAACTGTCACGCTGGAAATAATATGGAAATAAAGTTGTTTTGAGTTTTATCTTAAAAATTTCTTTTGCATTTCTAAATGATGCATACTTACATGTTAAAATTTATAATAGACCTTGAAAATAAGTAATATATACATTTCCACAGGGGAGTTGGACTAGATGACCTTTAAAGCTCCCTTCCATCTCAAACCATTCAATGATTCCCCAGTCTCATACTGCTGCATTACAAACAAGTCAACAACTCAGACTACATCTGTCAAACTACTGTTTTGATTCTAAGGCTATTTACAAAGCTTTCCGCAGGGTCACCACTTATTTATAACAAACCTTTCAAACTTTTTCTTTATTTATTGGTTCTAGATTGCAGCATCCTCAGCTAGGACGCTCTCTCACAAGATTCAGACTTCATAGGTCACTCTGTAAAATACAGTCTATTTTGCAATAAAGTTAAGACCAGATGCAAAAACCCCAAACAAACCAAGAAATCACCAAAACCACCCGCACCCAAATATTCATATTCTATAAAACATTGCCCCTGTAATAGAAGAACCAAAGAAATAGCTTGCTGTGAGGGATGGAGGTGCAATTTGCAGTCTTTTAAGTCCAAGTCACAAATGAATATTATGCACTATGCTTCAAGTGTTATATACAGACTTCTAATGTGACAACAGCTTTAAGGCGAAGAGCAGGGATTTGTCCTTACGAAGATTCCCTCTGCAGTTACCACTAGATGGAGCGGATTATTTGAGTAAGGATCCCCTCTATGACAATTCGGTAGCGGGCTGGCCCATATGCTCTGTCCTGATGAAATGCCCTGTACTTCTCTTTACAACTGTGAAACACTCTGATTCCCTATTTCAGTCCATACAGTACTCTATGGCAAACTATATTCATATGACAATTTAAAGATGACAAAGATATTTAATGTTTTTGTTGAACTGTCAGACCTGTCTAATTACAGTGCACAGCTATCGGATTAGAGGATTAGATTTTAAATCCTGCTACTTATGTTCTGCTACAGAAAAGTGAGCCTACCCCCACGTTTTTTGGAAATTTCGCTTTAAATACTATTTTTTTTTCTCCACAATCTGCATATAATGACTATATCTGTAATATATGTCTACTTGAAGCAATTAAATCAAATTATTTTAACAGACTATATTCAATTGATATATGCTAAGATTACACCTTTTGGATTTAGGATTCAAGGGAAAGTAAAGCAGGCATCAAAGAAAGTAAATTCTTCAAGTAGTTTCAAATTGCAAGGTTGTCTGCCTTCAAGTTTCAGTTACAAATAGTACAAATCTGTATTTGTAATAGGAGAAGGGAAAAAAAAAAAGATCGTGAACAACAGCTTTTCAAAACCATAGTGACTTCACTGTAATTTCATCAAATCTAAAAAGAGAATAAAATTTGTTTCTTAGAAAAGGTGGAACTAATCCTTGCTAGCTGAATATATGTTGAACAAAAACTTAAAAGTGAACCCATGGTATTTTTAGCAGATATCTCTTTGTAAGGGAACACATACCTTCATAGGTCTTTGGAGGCAATACTGCTAGTAATTCATAAAGTTTATGTCTGTAAACCGTTGATGGTGTTTTTAAAGAATTTCCATATGATTTATATATTGAAGAAAGCCTTAAATTATAAAAAGCACATCAGAGATGTTAGACTTTAAGCATTATGCAACACTAGTTTCATTTTTAACACTCTACTAAATACTTTAAAAATCTATACATATTGTAAGTACAGTTTTGGTTAGTATTACCTACAGCAGAAACAAAACAATTTATTTCACATGTTCTGACAGAACCTCTGAACTCCATTCACAGTAATTACTTTTATTTAACACTAATTAAATATTTAAGGCTTTCTGTTGCTTTTGATTATATCTATATTTATTAAAATTAAGTCTTTTGTGGATATACCACTGTAAATTTGAGTTTATAACCAAATACATTAAATCACTACATATTCTGAAGGAAAAAAAAATAAAAATTATAAAACCCTTTCCAGCTTAGCTCTGAATCTAAATATAAAATATGCCCATCTCAAACTTTTAATCCAAGCATATTCTTGAACTTTGTTTTTCTTTTATAAAAAATGACCATGGTTAAGCACAAATGTGTATGTTCAATTAAAAAAACAGAATAAAAACACGAACTTAACAAAAGGATGCAATAGCTTCTTCCCCAGCTTTTGTACATGGAACCACAATCTGCAAGACACATTATGCCAGCTAAAGTCTTCAGCTATACAGCCGAACTCTAGACGCTAATTTTTGTACTTTGAAAAGAAAGTTCTTTACCAAGTGCACTAAATCAAAGAGAAGAAGATTACTCTGTAGCTTTTCAAAACCAGAATCTCATTTAACAGTTTGATACACACACTTACTGTGTCAATAAATCAACAGCACTTGGGAGAGGAGGAAGAAGTCTCTGAACAACTTCATCGGTAAGCAGACCAGCACAGTGGGAAACAAAGCTTTTGATGGCTAGAAAAGGAATGGGATTTTAACTTACTAAGTGTGAGATATCTAGAAGAAAAAAAATCACATAAGTGAAGTAATCACATTATTACCTCACTAATAAGTTAAAATTAGAAGAAAACATGCAAAAAAGAAATTAATTTGACCAAAAATTTAAGAAACCGACAAAAATATATGAAAAAAGTCATATTTACAGATGCATTGCTTTGGTGTCTCAGCTTGGATGTTCACACCCTGACTTTTAATTGCATATACAAATCCAAGCATTTTTTGCTTTTTGTTATGAAATTAGTTATGGGATATAACTCAACTTCATGATAATTCCATTATAATAATAATAATAAATTTTAAAAAACAGGAGAAGGAGGATGATCAGATGACCTACTGCTACTGTGCTAGTTTTCCATTTAAATTTAGCTTAATTACTGTACTTTGAGGAGCAACTTATATGTACACAAGTAAATATTTAAAGGTAATTGTTTAGGTTACTTATAAAGTGAAATTACTATTGAATTCCACACTTTTTAATGGTGAGAGAAATGGGGGATCACTATAACAGGGTTCACATTTCTGCAATACAAAGGACCTTTGAGTACTCTAGAATACATGACTGAAACACATTAAGTGTTTGAAGATCATTGGAATCATCTCTTGGAAACCCAAATTCACAATATTTCATGATGAAAAACTGCAACCTACCAGACAGCAGCCAAACACACAGTACTATTTACTGGCTGAGAATTGCAACATCTTTATTGCAATTTTTACCTGTCTTCCCACCCTCACAAATGTGTTTGACTGACTCACCAGTTCTATTTTGCTTACAGTAAGTAAGTCAGCTATTAGGAAACAGAACTACTATTTACAAAATACAACAGACTGTATAAACAACAGATCATACCCTGGTGTGGGTCCTCATCTACGTTAAACAAGAGAAGAGAAGCAATCCTGATATCCTGATATCATTTACTATTCGGAAATCAACTGATTAGAAGGACAAGAAGAAAAACTCTCTTATATTTTTGTTTGGGGTTTTTTTGGTTTTTTTTTTTTTTTTTTCAAAAAATGAAACACGTGCATATAGATATAGAGATATACATTTAGATAAAAATAAATATATATATCTCCAAGCATTTACATTGGGGAATGAAAACATCCCGTACCATTCAGTTAAAAGAAAAACCCAAACGCAATATGTAGTGTCGTTGTTCTTTCAGAAGGAAAAACAGTGGAACTATAAATGTGCAGATACAGACACAGTAAATCCTGCTTACCACAGAGAGCACCAGCACGACCTTCCAGTGTTACTTGCCAGGTAAATGAATCCCCTCGTGTCTTCTCTGTTTCTAGGTCTTTAGGAGATGACGGAAAGATGCACTTCCACAGTAGCAGCATTCGTGGCAGATGGTGCTGGACAACTGCAGGACCTGTAAGCATTGACAGTTGTCATGCCAATGGAAGGATTAATTAAAAATCAAATTTTCTCTTTGGTTCTTTTATGTATGTTCACAAAAATATTACAGTTGTGAACAAAACTTTATGCTACTTTCCCAGATGTCTCATATATAATTTCTCAAGTTTTTATTGTCTTGTACTCCATTTTCATACATAACTACATACCCACTGACATATTTACAAGTATGTCACCAAGACAACTATAAACTCGGACCCTGTGGATCGCCAGCATAAAAGAGATTTACTAAGTAATAGTGATGTTCAGAAAAGCAAATATTTGTTACAGGTTAATGTACAAGGTTGTACCTTAAAAAAAAAAAAAGTAAAAACTGGGAGCTATTGGGCAGAAATAATAGGTGAAAACATGAGAAGTGCCCTGAAAATATTACCAAAACAGGTAAAATCCATTTTTCATGAGTAATTTAGTGATCACAATCAATAATCTGACCACTAATAAACATCAGAATGTTCTGTAAGATTTCAAATGCCTGACAAGAGGGAAATACATATGACTAGCTCATTTTGTTCTGGGATAGATTTTAAAACATTTTAATGTAATTCGTCATGATCACAAAGACATTCGGTTAGATTGACTTTGAAATTTATCTTCTACATTTAATTAATAGCAGTCCCAGCCAGTTACTATTTTTCAGACATTGCTTCCAATCAACTAATTTGGAAGAAATGAGGCTTTTATTTTAGAAAGTTTTTCTAAAGATTCTGATTTACATTGTTTTTTAAGAATTATTTGGCAGTGCTAAATTAAATGAAACATCAAAAGACCTGAAGTCAGAGAAAGAACATGGAACAGCTTACTTTAGTTGAATAAAAATTGTAGAAAGCTACTACCTAATGTCATGAGGGATGCTATCAACAGCCATCCAGCCTGTGTTCGCTGCAGTGAAATGCGGCTGTTCTGAGAAGCAGAACACAACAAATCCTCTGCTACTGTCATGATCACCTTCAAAGTTAAACAGAAAAACAGAGCATCAGCATCTTAGTAACTACCAAATGATTTTTCAGTACTATTCGCTGTGATACTTAATTCTGTTTCAGTGTCCCCACATAGAATATCATCTTCTCATACTATGGCAAGAAACTCAGGCACATGAAGTTACAATGACCAACTTCAATACTAGTCCGGCACAGCTCCAGCAGTTCCTGTGGGCTGCTACGTACGTTACTTTGCTGCTTTGTCCCCTTCTTTTATCAGCAGTAAAATAAGAGCTGATAATTCTCACAGGAATATATGTAGCAAAAATAAAAGTGCTATGATACTCTGTTCATGCCACTATGCACAAAAAGGATAGCAGGAGACCTACAAATTAGAGCTCAGAAGAAGTGGTGAAAGGGGTAACGATCTTTTTATCCCTGTTTTAGAATAAGGTCTATTATTCTCCTTCAGTTTTTAATCAACAAATGGTATGACTAAATAAACAAGTCAGAATGGTATGGTATGGTTAGAATTACTCCTACCTTAGCTTCTCCACAATAACTGCATGTGCCTATTATTATGTGCTAAATGCAAGGTGACCATCTCTGCTTGTTACCAAAGCCCAAGCTACCTAGAATTTAAATGGAGGAACACACAGTGTGTCCATGGACAATTACCACAATATGACTACAGCTTCAAAAAGTATTCTGCAAATGGTTTGTGTCAGTTATGTTTCACATACACACACACACAAAAAAAAAGAGTATTTCTTACATCTTGTGTTATGTCTGGTTGCCAAAACAAACTGCTTGTAAATTAGTATTACAGTAAGAAGTGTCATTATCAATAATATCATTAAGATATTACTGATTTCCTTCTATAGTTTTTTTTGCACGATAGAATTTATTTGGACAGTACAGATAGCTCCTTTATTCAAAAAATTATAAAGCTTCATGGAAGTTTGCACACGAAAGTCTGCTTCATGAAAGCTGGAAATTTGTACACTTCCAAAACTCCATGGAATATTAACTGTCTGAAAATACTAGCTTCTCCAATTCCATAATGCTATCATATGGTTGGAAATGAAGTAATTTATTCTGACATTCTTGATAGATTTAAAATACTTTATTCTAAAATTAAGACAGCACCTTTGTTAATTTATACTATTAAAAATTACTAACAGCTTTGTATACTTAAATTCTCTCATAAACAAGCATCCTAGAAAGGATTTCATTTAATGATTTCTGATAATTTTTGCTCTATGTACTAGGAGAAATATCTCATTTTGAAGGATTTTTTTGAACTGAAGTATATACACTAGTACAGAATGCTAAATATATACAAACCCGCTAATTATTTTGTTCTCTTGAATAGGTTCCACCTGCAACTCTAACTGCTCTCTCAAAGGAAAATGTATTAACACAAAACAGCTTCTCTCCAGGTCACTACCATCTACATTTGATATTTTCTTTTCAAAACTGCTCTATTTAACACTGGTCTCTTTCAGCTCCTCAGAAGAGGAGCTAGTCTGGAATCTGGCAGTGTTCCTAGGAGAGAATGGAAAAGGGCTTTTGTCAGCTCCTCTGTTCTCCCCCCTGCCAGCTTAGTACAGAGTACAGTGTTTCTCCCACACTTTTCTGTGCCCTCCCCTACCTTCTCCTGGCCCTATTTCATCCTATTCTATTCTAAAATAAATCTTTGTTAAGAATTACATTTCTCTGTTAAATAGAAACTTTAGCTCAGCTTAGGTGTATAGTATTTGAATGGCATTTCTTATCCAAATCACTGGGCAAACAATACTCATTTTGTTCTCTCCCCATAGTCTTTCAGTAATCACAAAGAAAAGTTTTTAAAAGCTAAAGAAAACAGGCGTTTTTTGTTTTTACATTTACAAATTGTTTCATCAGTAGCTGGGACTTTGAATATTGAGAACTGTAGCTAGCAATGTCTGTTAAGAAGTGGTTTGGAACTGCTAATATTCAACAACGCTGAAAGGGTGGGCTGGAATCACAGCAAAGGACATTTTTCCTAATGTACTAAAGCATTCCTTTCATCCAACAGTGGTGCAATGGCAAGAAAAACACCACAATCCTTGTGTCAGAGTGTGACGCTTCTTCTCTAATAGGTTTTGGCTCCGAAGCAGGTATTTTCAGAACTGAGAATGTAAGTTTCTACATTATGCAGAGAATTAGCATCTACTGCTGGTATCTGTGTTGCAGCATGGTTTTCCAACTGTGAGTAACTCCATGGAGAAAACTGTCATTGAGCTGGAAACAGCTTCTTCTCCTGGTCTGTATCTCTGTATCTGCATCTCCCTATCTGTGCTAGTGGAGAGACTAGTACACCATCTTAGACAACGTTAATGCAACAAATTGGTTTCTGTTAAATTCTGTAAACCAAGATGAAAACGTGTATCTGTTGGATTTGATTAAAGATTTTGTTGGACTTGACCAAAGATTTTCAGGATAATATATAATTGCTGTTACTGGTGCAAGCACTGACTAGGCTGTTCAATGGAGAGTCACTGATGGCATGGAAAATATTAATTTAGCTTAATCTGTGGTTGAACGTGTTTCCTTCCAGGAAACTTATTTCCATTTCATTCAATAGATCTGTATGTATGCTTCAAATTATTTTTTTCATAAAATAAAGATCTTTTCCTTTGGCAAGGTCAGCTGTATGTACTCCAGACTGACCTTTTCTTGCCATTAACGCTGCTGAAATATCAATTTTCTAATTCAATCCAATGTCAAACCGTGTCAGAATTGCAGAAGGTTTGATCTTGCTGTAAAGAATTTAGTTCGAAATTCTGAAAAACATAGCTCTACACAAGAAACATTTTCTCCAGGTAAACCTTTTCTTAGACCGTTAAATTTTAAATAGCTCCACAAAACTGACCTGTCCCAAAACAACAAACAAACTTCTCCATAAGAAAAAGGTAGCGGTGTGAGTGGTTAAAGTTCACAATCCTGACACAGGTGAGAAAAACACTTGCTTATTTGAGTTATGGCATGCTTCAAAATCCCCTTCCTGAGGAAAGAAAGTATCTCACCAGTATACGGGGTTATGTGATCGTGTCATAAAGAATACATGCAAATACTAGTGCAAAAACATCAAAGAACTGCCTTTAAGTAAAATATTCACACCATACCTTCCCTTTTCCATGTGGAATTCCTAAAGGACAGTGTTTCACTGCACCCAGCAATGCAGCAACAGCAAAACTGTAACCAGTTACTGCTTCTGGGGAGGATTTCAATGCGCTAAGACGTTCAATGCAACGATCCAACAGGAGGGACACATACGAGGGCAATGCTACTGCAATGCAGCGCAAACACCAAGCTGCTATTAGTCTAACTGAAATGCTGGGGTGAAGAATGACAGAAATTACTGCTTCCAGAACTCCTGAAAAATAAAATGCATAAACACACTTAAAAAATATGCAAGCAGATTGTCAAACAAGCAAAAATGTATACTGAGGACTGGTGAACATACCATTATCCAGTTTCTGTACTCCTCCTTAAAAAGTACTACTGATTTTTATTGTGAAATGTTTCTTAGCAAATTTAAATACTTCAATATTTTTCAAAAATTGTTACCTTGAATTAAAAGTATGGAGAATACCTAACACACTATGCAGTTATTCACCAATATGCATAGAAAATAAGTATTCTCAAGGAAGCAAGTGGAAACAGATGTCCACTTGACCCATCTATAAAAAAAAAAAATTCTCACTGCAGCTAGATGAAAACAATAAAGGTAGATAGATGAAGATATCCAGCACAATCCAACTGATTTACTAGAAACATTACAACATGTTGGACTTTAAATACAACCCTTAATGGAGTTAAATTTGATACTGTTTTTTTTTTTAATTAACATACTAGTACAGGCCAGAGAAGATACAGGCAAGGCCTGAAGACTTCCTACAGCATGTAAGGCAGCCAACTTCCTTTTAAGATTAGTGAAATAAAACAGAAGGTCCAGGTGAAGAGACTGCAGGCCAGAAGAAAGGTTGCTGTAGTCAGTGTCAGACAAAGGATCCTAACAGATCTGAAAGAACTGACAGTCTAGCCATAAGAAATCAGAGAAGATCACAGTGAACAACAGAGTATATTTTGTACTCTGGTTCACAAAACAATTCAGGGTTTGTACCTGTACTGGAGTCTTGCAGTAATGGTGCTGCTGTAGTTCCTAAGCCATGGATGAGACTTCCAAGTTCCTGAAGTGCACACACAAGAACATGCTGACTTGCTGTTACATCTGATGTACTAATTCTTGTTTCCAAGTTACTGTCACTCATTGCAGCATCTAATAATATATACATGAAATCATCACCAAAATGAAACAAACAGAGCAGAAAAAGGATTTTGCTGTGATAACTTGCTTATATTACCAAATGAGCTTTTATCATTACCATTTTTATCACTGACCAATCTGTTTTCATAAAGGTTTACCTTCACTGAGATGAGTACACCCTTATTACTCAAATGGATAGTGTAGTAATGCCTGTGAGGGCAGGAGGGCAGATAAAATGGAAACCACCAAACTGCTCATCTTTAAGTGACGGGGAACAGCGGCGTAAGAAGTACGCTACTCTGAGCCTCACTGAAAGTGACCTGAAGGGGCCACGCTTTGATATAACTTGCTGGATTTTACTACATAGTAGGAAAAAAGAAAGGGAAGGAAAGAGAGAAATACTGTGACAGCAAGCGAGACAGGGAATAAAGAGAGAGGGAAAAATTTGGAGTTTTTTTAAAAGTTCAGCTTTTGAGATACAAATGATTGTGTCATTCAGGTGTCTAACTAGGATAACAATATGCAGCTGTATACCAGGTGACAACTGGTTATGCCCAGCATTCTCTTTCATTTCGCCTGAAAGGATGATGATGGGGGATCAGCAGCTTTTTTTGGAAGCTGTGTACAAGACACTATCATGCCAGAAATCTGTTTTCTTCAGGAGAAATACTCATTTTGTCAATTAGAAACAAATGCTTCTTTTTTGAACCAGCAGTAGTGTCAGTAGTGTCCTGTTCTGAACAGGAAGGCAGAATCTGGCTATATATTAACTGCCGATTTAACTTACTTTACAATACTGTCTATATTTTACTCCTGTATATATTTATTAATTTATTATATTTGTAATTCATTAAAATTATATTCACCAGGCACGACGTGTTAAAACACGTGTTTACACTTGTGTGGGTACACACATGCAGTAACACAGACACACAAACAAATATCCAGCCCAAGTTAAAAACAAAGCAGTCCATCAAAAGCCCTCTGCATTATTATGGTAATCAATCAGCACTACATATTCTATTTTCTGCAGTCTCTGTGTTATGAAGTTGGACAATCACTTAAAAAAGGAAATACAGAGGCCCAAATGGATAATCTTGTTAGATCCATACCCATAACTTTCTTCAGTTTCCAGATGGCCTGACAAATCTCCTTGGCAGCTGCAATTTGAGCTTTTTCCCCAAGAAGGCCTCCTACTGTAGCTCGAAGGATAAATGAAACACAGCGGCGACAGCCGATAGCATCCATCTGACTCTGAATAGCCTTAGGGTGAGACTGAGACACTAGATCTAGGATATGGGAAAGGAAGGCAGAGAAGTTCCTTTCAAGCCATTGTGCTCCTAATGTAGAGACAAATACCACATATGCCTGGAAGAGATTTGAAAAGAAGATATTTCGTATTTAAGAGCAAAATCACCTGGAAAACCACTGCCAGCTATTCCACATCCATATTTTTTTTTAACTCTCTGCACATTGCCACAACTAGAACATCACTAAACTGAGATTATTTATACATTTATGCATCCATAAATCACCTTCTCACTTTCAGGTAGCTGCTTTTTTTTTTTTTTTTTTTTTTTTTTTTTTTTTTTTTTTTTTTAATCTTTTAATATCATTGAAGTTGCTATCAAAACTGTACAAGCAATATTGCAGCCTGTTTTGACTGTAAGTGAATTCAAGCTGCTTGCCCATGTTATTTCATTCCAGAGCGTGAGCAATGGCAGTCTACCCTGCACAGGCACTTGTTATGTAAAACATTGTGTTTGGTCTCACTGAACAACAGCTTCCAGCTATTTAACATTCTGCACACGGAACCCAAATTTAATGTATGAATGCATTTTAAGAACTACCATGTTACAAAACTATAACCCATAACCCTGCGAGAATTTTGTTATTATAGGCTTTGAATTAGGGAATATTTTCAGCCTCCAAGCACTGCTCTTCATGTCAGTGAATTGTAACTGTTTGCCTTGAAATGCAGGTACCGTAAAAAGACTATGTTTGTCACAACAAAGAGAAAGAACGCAGAGTGACTCTACAAATCTAATCACCACAAGACCATTTATTTTGCCACATCATATGCTCCCTTACAAGTGCCTTCCATGTGCATGTGTTGGATTTTTTTTTTTAATGAACAGATGTGCTACCATCAAGAAAAGGGAATTCAAAAAATGAGAATATGCAAATGAACACACAAAATTCCTCATAAGAAAGTTCACAACTACTACCCATATCAATGAACTTCTGTATTTGCCTCATACATGCTTTGCCTCATGTCTAACATTAACAACTAAATTATTCATGTAAAAGAAAGTGAAGTACTGGAGATAGAGAAATTGTTCCTGTTAGCATCTAACAGCTCTTGACAAATACTACTTAGGCTTTATAATGTAACAGTATATTACCCTGTTTTACAGCTTTGAAATCTGAGGAATTTAACAGGACAAATAGACTTGTGAAGAGTCTACTGCCATGGCTACATCTGGAACTACATCTTGAATCTGGCTGCGTCTTGAACAAACAGGTACTACAGTGTTAACATAGAAATGCATGAAAAAGGAGACAACCTCCAAAAAACAGCACAAATAGTCAAAACACTGAACTGCAATATCTATTCCTGGAAAACTAATAAAACCACCATGTATATAGAACACCCTAGGAGTCTGGCATGCATTTTCTAGGCAAATAACTGTCAAGGTATTATTGCTCTCCAGCTTTTCTGTCTCTCTGCCAGAAGTTAATGCTTTCACCCAGCATGATCTGAGCACAGACGACAATTTGTGAGCACCTTCTAGCTGTTTCAGTGCAAAGTCTGGCAGCTTCTAGCAGTAGTTCAAGCTAATTCACAGACGTTTTGCACTGTCAAAGATGAAATGCACTGAAAAAACTCCCTTACTGGCAAAGGGGACGTATCAAATAGCTGTGGGGACTGTAATACACTAAAATAATCACAGCTGTTTGATATGTAAATGTTCACCATGACCTGTAGTCTTGATTCACAGGTTTAGTATTTGAATATCTAGGTCTCAGCATGTAAATGCTGTCTGGAAAAGGCCAATCTGATATTATCTGAAAAATGTGTACTGTTTTTACCAGCACGCGCTGTATCGTCTGAATTACGTCCTGCTCAGTTAACAAGATTCTATCCTCTAACTGAGCATCCTGGGACACAGCAAAACAGATATTTGGGTTTTTTTCCCCACTAAAGTCTGTTTTCCTTATTTTTCACGCACGTACTCAAAGCAGAGCCATTCTTTCTGAACGGGACTGAGAAAGTCTCTCTATAGAAAGAAACCATTCGAAGTTCAGAAGATTCTTGTAACTTCTCCCTTTCATTTTTAGACATAAGGTATTAAGTTTTAAATTAAAAATTTGAGGAAAGTACTTATTTATATCACTTATTTGAAGTTCATACCATGTGAAGCTTTCACAAGTAAACCACATATAATTTTGAAAATTTCAAACTATCAGGTAAACGATAAGCAAAATCAGAAATCTTTTTTCTTTTCTTTCTAGCATAACTCAAGATGTAAATCCTTATTTTCAATTACACATATTTAGTCACACATACAAAAAAGGATGAAATAAGACATATATGGAGAGCAAAACAGTTATTACAGCACTGTTTAACAATCACAGAAAAATAATAAATAATGTAATCCAAACCTGAGTGACTCCAACTCTAACATCTCTGCTGACTGAACTGGTCCCTTTCAACATATCGCCACTGGCTCGTAGAAATCCACAACTTCCACGCAGAAACCCAGTTCCCAGTAGCTCCATCACTTCTTCCAAAGAGATTCTGCGGAAGTTATGCCTGGTGGATGCTAAGAATAAATGTAAGTCTTTAGAGGAATAGCTCCATAAAAATTGTTATCTTATAGAAGAATTTCAACTCTAATCATTTTAGAAAAAACAATTTGCACAAATTCAGCAGAACAATCAAATCCAAATACAGTTTGACCATAATTTCACAACAGAAACTAAGACATTCTAGGACTCGGTACTCCAGCAACGACAATATTTCTCAAGTTTTTTCTGCTTCAGCTATCTTTAAATATTTTAGACCATCACCTAATATGTTTACATATATTTACCCTCCCTCAGTATTTAGCATCTAATCTCAGCTCCCTTTGCAAACAGACTGTATGGTGTACTTCTACCACCTGAAGCTTCATGAAAGCCCTGTCTCTAAGTCATTCCAGTTCACTGCCAAAGGCAACCTTCTATTCCAAGAGGGTGGCTTACCTTTGCACTAGGCTTAGCCAGATAAGGCCACACCTACAGGTTCTCTTAGAAACAAAAGCATCTCACCTTAGTATGAAATTAGCTCTTTAGAAGAATAATACAATATGTTTATGATCTTCTAGGAAAATTATTTATCCCCAATTCCCATTCTGTTGTTTTATTTCTTGATACAAAGTTCATTTAAAATACACACTGGGACATGTGTGTGCAAATTTAGCATGGTGACTGCACACTGTGCAAACTAGGTGACCTAAAATTTTCCCTGCATTTTTCATTCTTTTCCAAGTATTGAAATGGGAAAATGAATGAGATTTGAGATAATAATGTCTAAAAAACCCCCCCAAACCAGTATCAGCAGGTTATGAGATACAATGCAGAAACTTCAGGACTATGCACTTCATGTCGTGCTCCCTCCACCTCTCCCTTAGCTCCTTCTAGCCCCCACCTAGCTTCTGTCTCACTTAGCTCTAACTTCTTTTTAACTAAAAATAACTAAAATAACTAAAAATAACTAAAAACAACCAATCAAACAGTTGATGAGTTGCTTCTATAGCCTTATCTCAGCACTTCAGAAATATAACTACATTGCTTACAAAGATTAAAGAAAACTACTGAGTCTATACAGAGGTTAGAGTATTTTTTTTTTTACTTTATTGGGAAAAGTGCTGATTGTTTTTTCTAACACAATAATTCTCTCCAAAAGATTATTAGAAAAATAATACTTTATAAATCAAGACTTCAGCATCTCCAATGCAAATACACAGCCTCAAGAATCCTGAAAGGCACCAAGCTGTGCTTAAAGCCATGTACTTTTGTCATTTGCTGCTTATGGCACTGAAGGTCTTCTCTAATGCCATTAAAAGCAGAACAGTCTGAATCACACATGCTCTGCATCCTGTTACATTTTGCTTAGATTACAGTTAGATACTTAGCTTGGGGCTCCTAAGATTGGACTAAAAATGCCCAGTCTGAATGATACTGAAGGTTGAAGACGTTAACTTTGTGCCAGGTTGCTTTAGTCACATTAAGTACTGTCTGTCAGCAAAAACTGTAACATGGTCTGTTGAGTGAACAAAACTGTATGCTCATTTCTGCTTCTGGTCACATTTGTACTGCAAGACAATCCAGATGTGGTATTGATGATTGTGGAATAACAGCTTGAAGACATCCTTAACTCTTTATTTTGACAAAGAGACACTCCCTCAAAGCCTAATCCTTCCTACACTGCTGAAACTGATCTTGCCTTTAAATTCTTGAGACTACTAATTTTTCTCCATACAATTACAATCTTATAACAGAGAAAAATACCAATTTTTTTTCTTGTTTATTATTTTTATTTATATAGATATATACAGGTTAACACAACCAAAAACACAGTACTTGACAAGAAAGATGTTACAAAAAATACCAAACCAGAGATAGGAACAGCCAGACAAAACTTAGATTGTGATTTTACTTTGGGCTTCAACAGAAACTCTCAAGTTCTGTTGAAGCCCGAAGTAACAAATCTGACAGGTTTTTACAGATGAGGAATCAGCAAAGACAATACATACTTTACCTGTTGTCTGTTTAGCTGTTAGAGCTCTAGCCAATACTGTGCCTAAAAGTTTTGAAACTGCTAATCGTACATCATAATTGGAACCTTCAAAGGATTTAAAACACAAGGTCACAACACTATCCAGGTCTGTAGTCCACATAAATACTGCTTCATTCTGAAGTTCAAGAAGACACTAGACAAAAAAGGAAAATAAAAATGGTTTGATGTGGAAAAGTGCTCAGTACAAATTTTAGTTTGCTACAAAATACACCTAACAAAATAAGCACGTTGCATCATACTAAAATTACTTGAAATTTTGCTGCCAGGGCAATACCAAAGAAATAAAGATAAGCAAAGAATGTATTTACTGCTGTGTTCATCACTCATTAAAAGAGAATTTTATTTACGAAGCTTACTTAATAAAAACAGCTATTGGAGTACTTTACCTTTGCAGCAGCACAACGGACCGCCATGGATCGATCTGTCAAACAAGATCGGGCAGCTTTGTAAATATCTCTGTGACAGGAGAGAGCAGCAGCTCCTAAACCATTTAATATATTTTGCAAACTAAGCATGATTTCATAACGACCTTGAGACTGAAAAATTAAAAAGAGAAATGTTAAAGTTTTGTAACCCTCAGCTCCTTGGAAATACAAAATGCCAACTACTAAAACAGGTAAACAATGGTTTGGGTCTTTTAGAGACCTTTTTATGTGGAAGTGCATTTAAGCAGATAATTTGCTCTATAACACTATAAGCAAGTGAAAACAGTAATTCTATGTTCTACTGGAAAGTACTCTACTCACTAGCAGTTTAAAACTCAAAATGTGAAGTATGAGCTGGAGCAAAAATGTTCTCATTAATAAGGCAACTAGATTTTCTAGCTTATCAAGTTCTTTCATGAAATCAGCTTGAGAATAGCTATGATCCATCCTTTTGTAGTCATAACTCATTAACTCTCCAGTAACTCTTTGGAATTTAGACATTAATTTTTATCCAATGACTTCCTGCAATTTTTTCATATTCTGGTATCATGCACTTTCTCCTATTCACTGGTCCAGCTGCCAACACTAAACATCCTATTATTTTTCCAATCATTTTTTAAACATGCTGTTCCAATACCTCTGCATTCTTCATTGCTTTAAGCACATTCCCAACGGTGTCAGTAAAACTGTTTCCCAAAATTCTTCCCAATTTTTTGTATAAATAGCCCAAGCATACCACCGCAGCACTAAAACAAAAGCAAATCCAAAGACGCGTGAAAATGGATGCAGTAGTAGATGGAAGGGATTAAGACAACTAACATAATCAATGGGTAAACAACAAAACAACCAAACAGAATGTCCCAAAAATTAAGTGGATTATCACAAGGGGAAAAAAAAAAATAATAATAATAATAAAAAAAGGTCTGTGTGTGGCAAGGGTTGGGAAAATAACTTGGATAATATAAGAATTCAAGTAAGACAATCTTCCAATAAATTTTACAAGAGGAATACAATTTCCATATCCACCTTTAAACCTTAATATCAGTTTCTAACTAAGCATGCCCTGCATCATGCTGTCTACGGCACTGTGCTACAGCAGATGCTGCAAGAAGTAGTCAGGAACAGGTTTATTTACAACTCCAAGATTAATAGTAGATTGCGAATGGTCTAGTAATTAAAATTCTGGCATTTATGTATAACAATACATAATAAAGAAACACCTTGAAGGAAATAAAAGTATAAGCCCATGTTCTTTTCACAGCACACAGATCCTAAATTTAATTTCCAGGTGAATAACCTGACAACTACAGTCTGTGTGTTCATCAGCATCTCCTTTACCAAACCCAAAAATTGCTAAATATTAGGGGGGAGGGGAGGAGTTGCTTAATTAAAGAGTGTTTTCCTTTGAATAATTAATTAAGGAAAACACTTTGCTTTTATATTGATAGATCTATAACTAAACAAATTAATTTTATGAATACAAGAAAACAAATTATGTCTTTAATCAGCTTTCAGCTCTTTGGCCAGACCTACTTCAATATGCAGTGACACTGCTCTGCACCCCCTTCAACAAAACAAAATTTTACTTATTCCCCAACAGAATTCAGGTTTCACACAAAGAATTTTAAAATCCCATACTGAACACATTCTTAATTAGGAAAATGCATTTAATATTAACAGCAATTCCCAAACTGAGAAAGCACAATAAGAAAAATGGAACTGATATTTTGTATCTCCTATCATATCATAATCCTATTTTTCTTAAAGCAACATTTTTCATTATTGCTTTTATCCAACTCAGTATATACCAACAATTAATTTTGATCATGATGTAGTTAGGCATAAAATTATAACTGCACTATCTTACTACTAAATTGATTATTTGATGGCCACAGATACCCTCTTTAATTAGCTTTAAGACTAAATAATATACATTTCATATCTTAATCCAAGGAAGGAATATTTACGAACTTATTAAAAAACCCCCTAACAAACCAGAAGTACCTTATTATATCCTGGTATAACCTGCAAACACTCTTACTTGGCTGTATTGTCATGCGCTTAAGTGTTACATGAAAGAGTCCACCAGTGTTGAACAGTGATGTCTAGCAACAAATTGGCCCTCTTTGTTGAAGAGTAACATCTAGTCAACTAAGGATGAGAATATAGCTACTTCTGCATGTCAATATTTAAGTTTCTATAAAACTTCAAAGTATAGGACTTAGGAAGCTCTTCTGACTGCCTTCTAGGATTGTATCATGACTCCAGTTGTCTATTATTTTTTCCACAACTGTATTAACTATTGAGTCACTTTATCTGTCAAATTACAAGCAACAGGCAGAAGTTTGAAAGGAAGCCTGTAAATTTATTCAAGTTTTGCAGGGAAAAGCCTCTCTGCCTGTGCTTTTCCCTCCCTGGCAGCACACGTCCATTTTGATTTACGACTCCCTATGTATATTTAAGTTGTTTTCTCTCAAATTTTGCCTTAACAATTGTACTTGGAGAGGTACCAAGAAAAATGCAGAACGAAGATGCTAGACAACATGAGCACATAGACTAAATAAGGACAGATGGCAAACAAAGACACCACTTTAATCAAGATTTTAAAAAAGGAAAAAGAAAAGCAGTCTTTCTTCACTGAAGATGAAGTATTCTTGCAGCCCAAGATGAAAGATTTTACTCAATAGAGAGTTCTGTAGTTTCAGTTATTTTTCTGTAGCTGTTGTCTCAGTGTCAGTACTGTAACAAATCCCTTTTCCAAACCTTTTTTGAAGTAAACCATATTTTACTGCTACCTTTTCTCCACTTCAACTCTTATTTCCTCTCCTCACTACAGCTTTCATACCCAGCAGGGTTCTGAGCACTGCTTCCTCTCTCTTTCTCCTTCAGCTACTCCTCTGCTTCCTGAGTTGGATATCTGCCATTTCTGCCTGCCTTTGCCATTTCTGCCTTATGGCCGATGGACTCATCATCCCTCCTTGCTATGCCAACATCATCCCACTTCCTGCAGTGTGGCATCCTGCAGCTGAAGCAAGGAAGACCCGCAGAGCTCCGTCCCATACTACAACTCACCTACCACATTAACACATTTCACTGTTGAGGAGCCAGCAGTATAGCAGTAGTCTACTTTGCAGGATGACTAAGACACTTTATAGCAAACTTATTCTTAACTCAAAAGACTACACAAGAGGTCAATTGGAAAAGAGGGAAACAAAAAATATTATGGTGGTGAAAAATACAATTAATTTTTGCACAAATCATTTTCAGGAAACTTCAGTTGGGTTGTCAGAAACAGGATTAGCATGTGAAGCAAAGGAGAAAGACAGATTCTGCTCTGCTTTGCATACTGTACCATTAATGCACAATGATGTTTTACTACCTCTACCTTTAAAGATAAATTTTCTTCACTACAGTGAAAGATGTGCATTGTTTCAGGAATGAAGGTTATTTATGATATTTCTGCACCGTAAGATTTGGTTTCACATCCTGCAATAACAGTTTCCCCTTCTCTGCTCTGCTGGCTAGGCTTTAGGTGTTTAGTTACAAACATTTCACATGTTCCTAACTAACTACATCCACTTCCCCAGTTTGATTAAGAAATGTACTCAAAACCTGTATTTTGTAGCTGGAGCTGTAGTCTGTCTTCTCAGCACTATTATTACTTTCTCCTTGCTTTTCAAACACCTGCCCCCTCATAACTCTACTATCCACTGCTGGCATTCTCTCTGGCCTCGTTTTCAGTTTTCTGGATGGAGATGACCGTCTTGTACCCTTTTGGTTCCTGACAGATACATACAATATCTAATACTACAACATTCTTTGTTTTATTATGTATCCTGTGGTAGTGAACTCAGATGCATCATGTCAGGTATGTATTTTTTTTCTTTTACTAATGTTAAGTAAGCTATTTCTGAAAAGCTTTCTTCACCTTTCTTGCAACAAGCAGTGTTTGTTTGACTTGCTGTAAAGCACGGTTTATTCAATACGGTAAGATGTATTGCAAGCTGGTTTTGTTCCCTCAGTGAACAAAAACACAAAGCATAAACCAGCCTCGGTTTACTCTATTACTTTAAAGCATACTCTGGTCATCATAGTGCTGAATGATAGCAACAAGTTTAGTATTCTTACATGCCTAAATAAATTAATTTAGCTTAGCTTTCAAATCACTCAAGGCATTTCTTTGCAACTGATCCAGTAAATACTGGCTAGCCAGGCAGGTCAACTTTTATTCTAAGATACGCAACGTACACTGACTCACACCAGCCATCAAATCGCCTCTGCGTTAAATACTTCAAAAGTATTTCAAGTGATTTTAAAGTCTTTTAATGTGATTGATTTTATGTTGTATTTATGTGAGTCGTAACAAGAAACTTCTAAACAAGGAGGAAAAATACATTTTAAGCTTATTAAACTTTAAAAGGCAATTTATATTGTAACGTACCGAGCTGACCTTTTTTCCCCCCCCAACATGCATCTGAACTTCTTACTTGAAACTTTCCAGTAAAGACACAGAAATGAATATATAAAATGCTACACAAGTACTTAACCACTCATAATTCTGCCTTGAAGGCAGCATATATTAAATGATTAAAATAAAATTGTTATAATACCTAGAGGGAAGGAAGTAATTTAAATTTGCTTTCAGGTTTCACAAGAATTAATTTTCTCTTTGTAATACTCAAGTCTAAAAATTTTTGAGATGTAATAACAAAGAAGAAATTACTTTTCACAATTGGATCCATCAACAATAATGATACTAATCAGGGAGGCTCCCAAATTCTCGTGTCATATGGTACAAAGCTTCTACTGGACAACGAGCAGAAATGAGGGAGCATACCCTCTCCTGCATTAATTTCTCACCATGTAAAACTGTCTCTCTTGTTATTACTGAATTTGAAGTTTGGGGTTAAAAAACCATACTTACAGTTTTGTAGGCAGATAACTTGGTGAATCATCTTTACTCCGAATGAGTTCATTGCATTTGTCAATTGTTTGGTAAACAGAAAAAGTCTCTCCAGTACTATAAAGCACAGCTAAATTCTTGGCAATAAGCCGTCTGGTAGGAGGTCCTGGTGAATTGTTTAATAAAGAAGTCAATTGTTCAACCAGTTTCTTCTGATTCTCCCTTATATCAGCCTGGAAATAAAAAAAGTAACCAGTTAAATTTCAGTTAAACTTAAAAGTTAGTTAAAGATAATTAATGATAATTCTCTTTTCTTTTAATTATTACTGTTCTCATACGCTGACATTCTTAACTAAAACCAACTTTTTATTGCAGCTTTCTACTTAAAGAAAAGCCATCTCAAATATGTGATTAATTTATTCTTATTTTTTTTTAAAATCACATTTTTTCAGAGCATAATTCTTTCTGTAACTCCTTCTTTCAGGAGTATTTTCCCTATGGCACTTGAATATCTTGCTAAAATGAAACTGCCACTTCTTGCTTCATTTATGCTTGTTTCAAAATACAACAATTCATAGAAACACAGTAATTTAAGTAGTGAAGAACTTTATCAGAGTTTCAAGAAGTTGAGCATTAGAAAGGAAAGAACTTCCCTTAAAATAATCATCTATTTTAGTCTTATCTCAATTTTTTGAAATGCTCTTAAAAAAAAAAAAAAAAGAGCCTGGCACTGTATTTCATTTACATATTTTAACACAAATAACACAACCCTTAAATAGCATTATCAAGGTTGGTTTACTGTTAAATATCCACATATGTTACTTAATATACACTAAACAGTGAACCAAACAATTGGACAGTTGGCTAGAAACAGATCTTCTATCAATTGATTC
>NW_010339469.1:2476-11238 GCF_000700745.2 Antrostomus carolinensis | reverse complement strand
CCTGCTTGCTAGAGGTCTACCAAGTAATTGTGACATACTAGGTGGAAACATCACTGCCATTCTTCATCATGGGGTTGCAAAATCTTGCAGAAATAATCTGAGGTTTTTAAAAAAACAATTTTTTTTTTTTAAATCACTTGATGCTTATTTCTCAAATTCTTCCCATAGGACAAATGGCTCTGTCACTTGAAGGGCTGTGACTAAAAACTTGTAATCTTTAGAAAGTTACAGCTAACACTGAACATACTTTCACTGTGTGTACACAGAAGACATGAAGCAACTGAAATTGAATACTGCTTTTTGTTATTAAACAAAATAACATAAAAGACAGAGAGAAA
The DNA here is from genome assembly GCF_000700745.2 of Antrostomus carolinensis. NCBI lineage: Eukaryota > Metazoa > Chordata > Aves > Caprimulgiformes > Caprimulgidae > Antrostomus > Antrostomus carolinensis. The sequence continues at coordinate 10,900 of NW_010339469.1, read as the reverse complement.
AAGCTCTATAAAGCGCTTTTCTTCTCAAGTCTCATTATACTTACTCTGCTAGTCACTGGTAAAAGTTTTTCCAAAAACTGTAACCATTCAAAAATGAACTCTGCTTTTTGAAAGTCACCAAGCTGGTTATACACTTCTTCATTAAGTAGTAAACTGTGAGCTAACTCCATTCCTTGAATTTTTCCTCAAATCTCTGCTCAAACACCACGGAATTAAAACAAAAACAAAACCTCCACCAGAACTGTGTTAATTAGGTTTTCTTCCCCATTACATGTGGTGACTGAATCAGAAGTTTAAATACCTAAAACAGGAAAAATAAAAAAAATTACTAAAGAGTCAGCAGTCATATTATATTTATGCTTCGATTATTAAAACTAAACTTACAAAATAAAACTTAAAATTAAAAAAAAAAAAGAAGATTACAGTAGTTTTATTTAGGTGGCTTTAGTAATACTTAATGGTTTTGGAAAGGAGATAATGGTACTGATGTAAAATATGAAATCAAGTTAAATACACTTCAGAAAAATCAAAGGGGTTCTCACTGAACTACTATTCTCACTGAAAAAACAGAACTCCACTGCTGAACAAATCTCTAACACTGTCTTTTTAAAAAAAAAAAACCCAAACAACCCACACCTGAAAAAAGGATGTTTCAAAAACTCAAAGTTCTAAATAAGCTATATTTCACATATGTGTCTCAGACTATTTTGGGAATTTCCACAGTCAACAGGCACAATAAAATGGATAAAAAATACTTCTAATGATAACTTTTTCCCCCACTATTTAAATGCCATATAGCTTCAAACTACAAAAAAAATTATAATATTCAGTAGGTTTTGTAAACAAAAATAGTCAAGGAGATTCCGGTAAAATGTCAACCAAATTATCCTTTCCAGAGGTCACTGAGACTGCTGAACATGTTGCTTTTTGTTTTTTTTTTCCAAGCAGTAACAATATTATAGTGTAAAATGATCCATCAATCAGTAAATGAGCAATATAAAGCAATGGTCAATAATTCAGTACTCGGGTTGTTGTCAAATACCCAGCAGGTTACCTTTACTACTTTCTACACATTTTTAATGCAAAGTTTACTCACAAAGGAAAACAGTCACATCTAATTTACTATAATGAACTTTCACTTCAAATTCACCTGAAATACCAGGCAGCTTTCCAAGGCTCCACACTATAAAATGACAACCAGAGATAAATATAAATACCTAAGTATACCTATATATATTTAATCTGCCTAGGTACACAGATGTTTCCAATTTACCAGTTATCTCACCCCTAGAACACTCAGAGAACTTAACCCTATCCTCACATTTTTTGAAACACACAAAAAAGTAGGATTACCTATTTCACTGAATATTTGAGTTGAGTTTGATCACTGCTCAGCATGGAAATTACATGTATGGGTACAAACCCTCCCGTTTACCTCACCCAAGGCCTGTCCCCATGTCTAGTATATCTAGATCACCTACTGCCACAGCAAATGATTCATTTTACATACAGAGCAGAGAATTACAACTAAAAGCTGTTTTCCCCAACTGGAAAGATCACAGATCGCTGTCACACATTGGCATGTAACTTACTTAGCAGGTAATTTCTCCTCATTGTAAAAACTGTCTCTCTGCTGCTCCAGGTTCTCAGATAAAGGATGTCAAGAGCTCGGTTTTCTAGAAAAAGAGTTAGCACAAAAATCAACTTCTAAAAAGCACATGAAATACAAGTGTCTGTTCTACAAAAAAAAAAAAACCCAAGAATTCCAGTCTTGCACACTTCAGAATTTTTATTAGCTAACAGCTCACCGAAAGGCACTGAACTGGAGCTCCATAAATATTATTAGCCGCTTATATGCTGCGTTTGGATTGGGCAGACCTATCATATTCACCATAAAATTTCATTAATTTAACTACTCAAACCACCTTTCCTGTTTCTGTTTTGTTAACTCAGATGAATTCTAAAACAAACAAAAAAGTAAGCTCAGACAGCATAATACCATAATTATTTTCTAGGGAGATTATTTCAGTGACTTCATCAGACCTACATTACTTTAATATATCTAAAAAGCATAAGTGGAAAATATTTATTATATTAATCTGGTATGCTACCATGAATGACCATGTTCTTATAGTTATGTCATAATACAACGGCATTCGTGTCTAAATCAACAAGGAGCAGAGCTGGCAAAGGTGACTCAACTGTTCTGAAATATTCATGTACAATACTATGGATACAAAAAGATGTCAGGATTATCAATCCATTCTCCTAGCTCCCAGATATAATTTTCATATTAGAATCAATGGGCAAAACCATTTCCTTTTAAATCTCATTTAACTTGAACTTAGTCTGGCAGGATATGACATACAGGTTGTGTGCTACTTTAAAAACAATCAGTTTTCAATCAGTCTTCAAAAGAATAAAAATGAGAATAAATTAAAAGTACATGTAGATTTCAAAGTAATCTAAATTTCTTTCGGCCCGGGGAACTAGGGTTCAGACTGGCAAAGAGAAGGCTCAGGGGGACCTAACAGCAGCCTCCACAAGGGAAGATTACCAAGAAGATGAAGACAGTTCTTTACTGAAGTGTATGGGAGGGAATAATACCAGAAGTATCATAAATTGAAATGGGGAAGGTTACAATTGGATGGGGGGAGGGAAAAAAAAGAAAAAAAAAATATTTTCACTCTAAGGATTATCAGCCACTGGGACAGATGCTGAAAGGCTGCAGAACACCCTCAGGGGTTTCCAAGACTGACTGGAAAAAAAGCTAAGCAACCTGGTCTGAGCTCAGAATTAACCCTTCTTTGAGCTGAAGGTTGGACAAAAAAACCTCTTCGGGCCCCTTCCAACCCGGATGAGTCTACATTTTGTCAGCTATCCTGCCCACAGCTCACACTGCCAACATACGTTCTTCTGTTAATGTTAGTCAAAGATAAAAGTTTATGTTGTTCCACTGAAGTTATTACTGTAACACATCTCTGTCTGTAACATTTCTACTGGATAAGCACATATTTGCAAAAATAACTTGAAATTATTTTTTTTTTTTTTTTTTTAGGATTTGCATAGTCTAAATTAAAAAAGAAAAATGTTATGGTGTAGTTCCTGATCTTTATAATGAACATCAGCTAACACGGCTAGAAACACTAACATTTCTCAGAGGAAAGACTCTACTAGTTCTGAATTACAAAGGCCGATTGCCCATTATGCAAGACCTAGTTCTGTAGAAACTGAGAACTAAACACCCAGTAAAAATATATCACAGACCTGATCTTTGCAGTGCTGGCCAACGAGCTTGGTTCCATAGAATCATAGAATCATCTGGTTGGAAAAGACCTTTGAGATCATAGAATCATACCGCACCTGTCCACCACTAAGCCATATCTCTGAGCACTCCATCTAGCCGTCTTTTAAACACCTCCAGGGATGGTGAATCAACCACCTCCCTAGGCAGCCCGTTCCAGTGCCTGAGAACCCTTTCAGTAAAGACATTTGTCCATGAAGCTACGTACAAAACCGTATACTGTCCACCCTATCACAAAAGCTTACCCGAACACCCAGTGAGACCCCCTTTAATGAGTTGTAAGCCTGCACACCAGAGATACTTACAAAGCTTCAAAAATAATAATAAAAAAGGGCACAGGCATACAAACTTGTGAGAATGCAGAGAATCAAGTTTTTACTGCAGCATCTTGGTTTGGCATTCAGATTGGAGAACATCACAAAGGGCACGGTGCTTATCAGGCTGTGCAAAACAGAACACAAGAACAGACTGTGGGGACAAGCTGGGTTTGATTAATATTAAATATGTCCTTATTATGCATACAAGATGTTACTAGGCAATTTCTAAGTGCAGAAGGAAACATCAAACCTAAACACATACCATGCAGAGATGAGTGCAACTCTGCTCTAATGAGAGGCATGGCAGAGCCACGTGGCAGGCACGATGAGTAACTGAACGCTATGCCAGCCATTACTGCTATCACAGTTTTTTTCATGTCCTCACGCACTACTGAATCAATGCAATCACAAGCTAAGCATGTAAAGATGCATCTCTATTTACATGAAACTCACGTCTAAAAATGTTGAATTATTTGAAAGTCCCTTTCCCCTGGGGTTATGATTTGGATCATTCTCAATCTGAAAAAGAAATCTGGAAAAATAAATGTGAAATTCCATTGAATGAAGCACATCCCATGCCACCAACAAAAATGAAAAGGCATACATGGCTGATAAAAAAAATCTGAATCCTCCAGCTAGCATGACACAACATCCTTTTGATTTTATCTTTAGATAACTGAAGTAACTTAAAGATTTACTTTCCCACCAGTGCTACAAGAGCAGATCAATCAAAAATTCCTCTTTTTTCCTATGAGGTAAGTTTATTTTACATTTATACTATGCTACAGAACTGTCACAAAGATTTACTGGACAAGGCAGAAATTGTTCCTACTTATTACTGATTAAAAACGTTTTATTTGCCCACTGCCAATTTGGCAAGTAGGATTGTTCAAGACTGATCAGAAAAGAGCTCAGAAAAGCTCTTAGAACAAGCACTACATGGAATGTTGTCTTGTAAATTTAAAGGAATATAGGATGAATCAAGCATTAAAAGGCAACAGCAATTCATTTTCTAAAGTTCCTGATAAACCACAAAGAGAAAAAAAGGACTTGTAGTCTCCTTTGAAAAAACAAACAAACAAACAACGAACCAAAAAAAAAAAAAAAGGTGACTGAACCAGGGTAAGACCTTTCTGAATAGCTGCCTTTAGCAACTGGCCTTAAAATATGAGAATCAACAGTTCACCCATGACAAAGTTATAACAGAGCCAAAAAAATCAAACAGATCTATTATGTGTACCAAGTGTGTTCTGAGATAGCTAATTTCCTCAGGCTTTACAAAGCTGAGTGAAGCAGTCCATAAACTACCGTATCTCTTTAATATGGTAGTCTAAGATAAAATTTAATATACAACAAATGAAAAGCTATGAGCAATAGTGGCAACTTAATGAACTTCACTCTTCCCCTTCCTTCCACCTCATGGCATATTTTGTCTCTGCCTTAGGAAAAAAAAAAGGTAATCTGCAATAAAGCAGACTCCTAACTGATGTCTCACTAAAAAAAATGAAGCCTTTAAATTATGACTCATCATTTCAAGGAAGATCAGCACAAGTAATGGAAACTACCACACAGATCAAGTATGTACTTACAAATTTATTTTCTTTTAAGATTTCTCACATTTGATCTCTTGTTTCAGCAGTTTCCGTCTCTTTGCTAGGAATAAGTGCTGCTCAAACAGAAATCAGATCAACCTCAGCTCTCTGAGCACAACACTCAGATGAGGATCTAGGTCCTTTATGTCTACTACACAGTGAAGAAAATAAAGTGCTGTTTAACTTGTCTTAATAATAACTATTTTATTTTTCTAATCTCACAAGTATTAAAATAATTCTGCATTAAATCTGATATAAAGCATAATGATAATAAACCTGTGGATTCAAATTTGTACCAAAGCCTAGTCTAGAAGAGAAGCAAAAAAGACATTTTTCTTCTAAGAAATGATCACTTTTACTCATTGCCAGTAATGAGTAACAGTAAAAAATGAGTAATAGTAATAGTAATGAGTAAGATTAAAAAAAGACCAGTAATAATTACCAGTGTTTTCCTAACAGTTGCGATTGGGCTGACTACACAATCAATGTCATAAACATCACACGGCTGAAAACCAGAGCTGAAGCACGTTCATTAGCTTCAGGCTGCCCTTCACTGCACTGCAGCGGTATTTTAACCGACTTCAAATTCATGTTTTTTCCCCTCAGAAAGCAAGATTTATTATCACCTATCTAACAAGTGAACCAATACATTTAAGAGAAAGCCTTCCAGCCTGACACATTTAGTTCTAGTCATTAACAGTTCAGATCAATGTTACTCCTACAGCACTGTTAAAAGTTTAATGGGATGATCGTTATCCATGCGGCCTGCGGTCGATGCTCAGGCCTATGCTCAGGCCTTGCACATACCTGTTTAGAGTGTCTCCCAAACAGAAACACAACTCCTGCCCAGCTCCCTCGGGCTTACTTCTGACAAGAGAAACCGAGTATGATGCTCTTTTTGCCAGCTGGGCCGAAAAAACACCTTAAAGCACCAGCCAAATTTGGCTACTGATGAATGAAAGGTAGACCAAAAGCCAATAGCTAGTGCGTGGCTTATGCTAGCAGGCAAACAGGAGGTAGGGAGGTCTGGAGAAGGCAACAAGTGCAGGCTGAATCCGCCAGCAACCTCAAACAGGAGACCTGAGTGCTCAAGGAACAAAGTTATCTTCAGCTGTAATCTAGCTACGATTTATGGCACACAGAGAAATAATCTAACTTAAATAAACTACAGTGATAGAATCTCAATAATTTGATAAGAAATAAAAAAGAACTGAAATTCCAGCTCAGATAAGCTTGGAGTTTAGACACGGGAAATACACTGATGTGGGAATATTTCAACAGCTAGAGAAAGATATTTGTAATTACTTGAAAGACAGGGCAGCCTTTGTTTACTTATTGACTTCTACAGACTATTACCAACTAACACAGAGAAGCAAAGTCTGCCTCAAAACCCCCAGTAAAAGGCGGCAAAGCGAAACGAAGGTGTCAGTGTAAGCACATCAGCGCTCCCCATCCTTCGTGTGGCAGGAGCCTCAGCAGCAGCCAACTCGTGCCTTTTCTCTGCGTACATTTTTCACTCTGCAGAGCCACCTGAAGCAATGGCAGGTTAACTGCTGGTCCCGACACGACATCTGCCCCTCTGTACACATCTATGTTCAGCAGCACTAATCACTCTTGGCCTCTCATTCAACGTAAAAAAAGGGTGAGAATTTCACGTGCCTTTTCACTGCTTTCTTGCACATAGTTTCAAAGAAAACATACAAGCAAATTTAGGGCATTTCATCACCAAGGCACCCAAAGAAGGAGGCAGGAGTGGGGGGGGGGAAGAAGAAAAAGAAACTCCCCTGAAAACTGTTTCTTTAGCAGAAGCATTGGCATAGAGTTGATTGAACCCTTGATGAGGAGGACTATGAGGAGGACTATGAAGAGGTTATGAAACCAGAGCCCAGTCTTTCAATGCACGCACACACATGCTTGAACTTATCAGCAATTGGTCTCATCAATTTGGACCAAATTACTCCTTAGCATCAAATAGACTTGATTGCTTTTCACCCAAAATTAATATACTTATTAATATAAGAATGCCAGGTATTTTGCAGTGTTGTGTTATGTTATATCGGTCAGCAGTGGGGAAATTTGAAGCTGACCACGGAGAAGATGGGACTAACAGTTATGATCAACAGCAATGTGCAAGAACAAGCCACAAAGGAATGTCATCACAAGACCACAATCCAGAGCACATGGAAAAAGAATACCAGGCCATGGAGGAGAAGGTCCAAGATTTTAAGACTTTTAAGCCAAGCAGAACTGTAATTCTTAACATCACATTTTAAGTGCACTAGCAAGTGAAAAACACATCAGATGATAGTAAATCTCGCAGTTCAGTACTCGTATGTTTTACTGCATACTCTGTGTTACAAAGGCACTCAATTCCATACACAAAGCTATCTTCCTTTTAAAATAAAACTATGTACGCACTTGCATCACATGCTTATCCCAAATAGCAAAAGCAATGAAGAATCTCTTTGACTAAGAACAAGAACATTAAGATTACTACGCAACCATCCATTTCCTCTAATTACTGCTGGAGATTTCAGACTGGGACAACTTCCACTTACGTTATATTTTTGTATGCAATTATCCGGCTTAGAAATATGATTCTGAAGTCACAGATGTTGAAATAAGACTCCTTTCTTTCAGGCTCTCTCCTTAACAGTGTTCTGGATGAAGCAATTTGCCCCAGGAAAACTATGCATCTATTCTATCATTGAAAATTTGGTAGCATTTATGCAGGTACTTGTTAAAGATGTAATCCAAGTGCAACTTTATAAATTGCACCTTCCATGTAGGTCTTGCCATGTTCACACTGCACTAAAGAACAAATACCATGCAGCCCACATGGAATTCTTGTTAGTTTCTCAGCTACTTTATGTTGCAAAACAAAAGGGCTGCATTTTGACGTTTTGTGGACAATGATGCTCAGACAAAGTACTTGTTTACTCCCACAGGAAAAGTTCCAAAGGAGGGGTTTTCCTAGCCAAATGCTTATTAAATGTTATTGATTCCCAAGTTTCAGAAGAATCTCCCTGTATCTGAAAAAGCAATAAAGCTTAAAGGCAACAAAGACCTAAGTGAGATCTATCAGAATCCTTGTTCTGAACTTGCTGGTTTTAAAAATATTCACACAAAGAACGTGACCACCCACAACCCTCATACATAACGGTGACATTGATAAGAACTACAACACAATATACATTTGCTGAAGTGTGAA
>NW_010339469.1:0-2454 GCF_000700745.2 Antrostomus carolinensis | reverse complement strand
AATGATTTCTGGGAAGTTCTGAGGACAAAGCTTGACATAACTAGACAAAAAATACCCTGAAAAAAGTGTCTGGAAATGCAATAGCTCTTTCAGCAATGTAAAGCATTCAAGACATTTTTAAAAACTCAGATGTTGGAAGTCATTCATTCACCATGTTAAAAATACATATACTTTGCTTTCATGCTTCTTACCATCACTTTAATCTTTATCTCCACATGAGAAGAACTATTCCAGGAAACCAAGAAACAACTACATTCAGTTATTGAGAAATATAAACCAGCCATTTCCTGAGCTCCACAGCAGGCATTACTAGCACACTCTGTCCCCCCTAGCACCCACAGCTCTTGAACTTTAATTAGTTAGGCTCATTTATGAAAGTTTTAAGTCAAAAGATAAAACTTGGCTCCATTACAGGGACCTCAAAACATTACCTTATTTACGGGCAACCTGGCAAATTACATATAAATAAGTAACCAATGCTCCTAATAGATAGAAAAAACAGTATTGTATCTGGAAATCTGATTCTGACAAAGTGAGTTTAAAAAATTCCGCCGCGCCCCACTCCCCCCCCAAAAAATACTAACTAAACTTCAAAAAGGAATAACTAACTTCAGCCTGAATAAAAATGCGTATAATGCTTTGGTTTTATTTCTTTGCAGGTTTCAAAGCTTCTGTGATAGCAAGGCAAGTGCATAAAAATCACAGAAGTATAAACATCCACCTAAATCCTAAAAATAATTTCAATATATGTCTGAACACGGCTTTATTCCTGATAACATTGTAGATTATACTGTTTATCTAATAGATACCATATGTATCAAACTGAGGATATTGACAGGGAATGGAATTAAATTATTTGTTAAAATGTTAAATTGACTTATACTAGGTGACACATACACATAGAGATAATCCAAAGTGCAGGTTGATTTTGAGTTACCAATCTTCCATTAAGCTAAATGCTGGATTCAGTCTAACATTAAATCAAACCACGGGAAATTTTTGAAGAACATATCCTGAAATCCTGGAGAAGTACACTTATTTTTCCTGAAAATCGTTATGGCTATCATTGTATGAGGTTAACTAGCACTACAACTAGACTTCATCTGCACTGAAATACACACAGGAGCCCTCACAGGTGCAGGCTCTGCAGAAAACTCTTTTGGCAGATCAGAGACAACTCTCCAGGCACAAATCACTGACATACCTCACTGTGATGGTTGATTCTCTAGATATTTTAAATGGCTGTTCCTCAAAGAAAACTCCGAAACAGCTCAAAAAATGTAACTGTATAGACATGTCATGATTTTTTGGTTTGCAAAAAACCTGCCTCATTAGGATGTTCTGAATTTTAAAATAGAAGATCAAACGCATTGACGAACAAAGGTTTTTGCATGTTGGGATACAGCATCATGAACTAGTTCAGTAATTCAGATATTTTACTGACAATAAAAACAATTCTCTGTTCAAGAATCAAGCACAATTTTCAATACATTGCTAGACTCAGTGTAATATTAAACTGGCTTCCTCCCTCCCCCCACCTTCTCTTCATTGTCAAACCACCAGGAAAAGAAACCCAAACTTCATTCAGCACATAACCAGAATGTTATGTAATCCATCTTCTGGGTGACAGTTGTTATTTTATACATGAGTTAAGAATGTAGCAAAACACCAAAACATACAATATAGCTTGACTGTTCCTGAAGAGAGGGAAAAGGTTTCTGGCATGTGAGACTAAAATAAAAGTTTAGTAGAATTCACGGTCACAACTATAAACAATTAATGCTACTAAATCAAACTCCAAACTTAAAGAAACATTACAGATAATGAATCCAAACTTCCAAAAACATGACACTTCATTTACAGAAGCACAAACCTGAACTCACATATTTATTTGCCTTCCTCCTCTTATCACCCTTCCACCTATACCTCAGTAAACTTTATTCCTATTTTAACTAAACTGACAATGTCCATTACTCTTCCCCTCATTCCAAAATGTCAACACTAATGCAACTTTACAGGCTTTACATCCCCTGCAAAGTTGTCACCAGTTATATGGTGTAGACTTGCTCATCGTCCCATCTGGACAGCCAGGAACTCAAACTGCAAAAGCCCGCGGTAACATTTCTGCATACCGGAATTTACAATACTGTCACTCTTCCTCCAAAATATACTTAAAAGTTTTATTTAAAAAAACCAAACACATAAAAACAGCCCCTAAAAGCATACCCGCTCGCTGCAATGAATGCCAAACCCGTCCCTGCAGCATCGAGGCGGGTACGGACCGGTACCAGGCAAACGCCCACCCTGGCTGCGCTGCACCCCGCTCCTGCTGACCCCACACCCGGGGCACGCTGAGCCCTGCCGCCCTCCCCGGGACACCCAGGCGGCCTGGCGGGGACCACGCGTGTGCCCGCCTTCCCTGCCCTTCCCTTCCCTCGCCTCCCTGACGAGGAG
>NW_010339468.1:0-9252 GCF_000700745.2 Antrostomus carolinensis | reverse complement strand
GGAAGAAGGGAGGGGTGGGGGAAGGTGTTGTGAGATGTGGTTGTCCTGTCTCACTGCTAATTGTATGATTTGCAATGAATTAAATTGATTTTTCTTCCTCAAGTTTGAGTCTGTTTTGCCTGTGACCATAACTGGTGAGTGAGTCCTCCCTGTCCTGCATTCTAATCCCGTGCCCCTTGTGTTGTGATTCCCTTCCCATGTCACCAGGTGGGGGGAGTGAGTGCAGGACCACATGGTCTACCTGCGGTTGAACCACCACAACCATACTTAGGATTTATTTTCTTCTGATGATCTTTGTGCCATTCAGTAGGTTTTTCTCTTCTGTCTCCTACCTTTTCTTTGTTTCTTCCGTTTGGTATCCTGCAAATTTCCAGCATTTTTCTTGTATTTCATCCACAACCTTGGGTTAACATTCTTGTCGGTTCCACTTGTCCTAGTTAGAGTGACAGTGGGTTGTCTGCAGGACTGTTCTCTGAAGAGAGTAGTTGGAGCTTATTCCCTGGCCACCTTGGCTCTTCAGCAAGGAATGAGGAAGGAGATGAGTTAGAGCTGCTTGTGTACCTGTTTCAGGTCATTCTGAATAGGAGGGTGGCTGGGCTAGAGATCAAATTTACACCACTTGCTCCTGGGCTTTCCATTGAGTTGACACCTGTGGGTCAATTACTCATACCTCTCTCTTCATAAACACTCTAATGACCTCTGAGTGAGTGACTGAGAAGAAAGCTGTCTTGTGATGCTAGAAGAAAAGAATGCTTGGCATTTCATCCTACCAAAAAGGACTATATTCAGCCTTTCTCTTAACAATGCGCTTGCAGTTCAGTGTCCTGGGCAACAGTATCAGAAAGTCTAGTGCAAAAAAGGATGGAGTTTTTTATTTCTTTATCTTCTACAAAGGCTGGAAATTAGTAGGATCTCATCACAAGACTGCAAGAAATGAAGTTCAGAGTTGTGAGTTGTAACTTTGATGTCTGTTGAGCCCTCTGTCGTTTGTATCTGAGTAGGCAGCTTGAGTGCAGAGAAGTGTCTTGTTTTCAGGTAACTATCCTGCACCACACAAGAGTCCTGTTTATCAAGTGGTGGATCAGACTTGCACGGATCTTCCTGAGTGTCTAGTATGGCTGTGGCTGGGCACACCTCGTGTCTGTTTCATTGACTACTTAGTGGCATTTTTGCTGGTTTATCTTGCCCCTATGCCCTGAAGCAGGATTTCCATCAGAATTTTGCTAGCTTGTTTCACAGGTTCAGTGGTTAAAGAAAAAAGTGAACAAAATACTTTTGAACTCCTGTATCTTGACCTCTCTGTAAAGAAAAATGAAAAACATAACTTTTTCTGTGTTTTTCTGGACACTTAGTAGCTTATGCAATGCTGGATGCTTTATGGAAGTATCTGAAGTAGAGGGCAAACGAGGTTGTTGACTACTGACAGTCTGGGGAATGTGCAAGAAAATAATCCATAAAGACTTTCGGAAGAATTAAATACATAAAGACTTGGGGAAGACATTGCACTGGAATTCAGTACAAAGAACTCCATGAAATTATCTGCTCTTCCTCTCCAGGCTGGAGAGGCTGGATAGCTGGGCAGAGAGAAACCTCATAAAGTTCAACAAGGGAAAGTGCAGGGTCCTGCATCTGGGAAGGAATAACCCCTGGTACCAGGACAGGTTGGGGGCTGACGTCCTGAAAAGCAGCCCTGTGGAGAAGGACCTGCGAGTGCTGGTGGATGACCAGTTGACCATGAGCCAACAATGTGCATTTGTGGCCAAGAAGGCAAGTGGTCTCCTAGGGTGCATTAAGAGAGTGTGACCAGCAGGTCGAGGGAGGTTTTCCTCCCCCTCTGCTCAGCTTTGGTGAGGCCACATCTGGAATACTGTGTCCAATTTTGGGCCCCCCCAGTACAGGAAGGACATGGAACTCCTGAAGCGTGTCCAGCAAAGGGTGACTAAGATGATTAAAGGACTGGAGCATCGTTCATATGAAGAAAAGCTGAGGGAGCTGGGCCTGTTCAGCCTGGAGAAAAGATGACTCAGAGGGGATCTGATTAATGTTTATAAATATCTAAAGGGAGAGTGTCTAGAGGACGGGGCCAGACTCTTCTCATTGGCACCCAACAATAGGATGGGAGGCAGTGGGCGTAAACTGCAGCACAGGAGGTTACACCTGAACATAAGGAAGAACTTTACTGTGAGGGTGACAGAGCACTGGAACATGTTGCCCAGAGAGGTTGTGGAATCTCCCTCCCTGGAGACGTTCAAAAACCGTCTGGACAAAATCCTGGTTCATGTGCTCTAGGAGTCCCTGCTTGAGCAGGGGGGTTGGACTAGAGAACCTTCAGAGGTCCCTTCCAACCTCAGCCATTCTGTGATTCTGTGATTTGCTGTTTTCCCAACATTGGAATAGTACACGAAGAGCTTAATGCTGGGCTCCTGCTGCAGACAGTGAGAGAAAGCCAGAAAGAAACTCTTGAAGGATTCCTGCAGTGGAAAGAAAAGCATCATTTGGATGATTAAAACACTTTATAATTCAACTTGCTCTACAGAGCTTATCCCACAGCCAGCGATTCCAGAGTGAGTTTCTCAGGAGAATGAAAATGAACAGTTCTGCTAACAACTTGTTGTCTTAGAGCCCTGTTCCCACCATATCTGTCACCTCTTTCTGGAGATGCTTAATCCTGGCTCTGGGCTGCAGTGTATCCTAGGCCTTCAGACAGACCAGGAAGCCAAAGGCGGGGAATTCCATCTGGTATACCAGCATTTCCCTGTGCTAGAGCAGCCATTGGTGTTGTAGCTGTGTCCTACTCGACTAGCTTGCTTTGGAGTAGCACCCTGCTGTCGGAGCGTACAGACAGACTGACAGGGCACAACGCTCTAAAGAATCTCTTCATCATCCAAAAAAATGTGAGGTGTTGTTACCTGCTTGTGTGTCATTTTCTATGAAGGTTTGAATGATGCTGAAATCAGCCTGTTGTCTAAGTAACGAGGGGGGAGCATGTGCAGTGAAGTCAGATTTGGTGTAATTCTGGGTCAAGTCCAGAAACTGGAAATGGAAGGAGGATGAGGAGGAAGAAGTTTGTCTAAGGTGTGGTTTGATGACCAGCTTTGTTGACAGCACAGCTCAGACATGATAGGATTGCCTGGCTCTGGCTTGTAGCCATGTAAGGGTGTGTCAGAGTTTCAGGTGTGTTGGGGAGTTTCTACATGGTTTAGCAAGGCAAGATCTTCTGATGAACCTCTACGTTTGCAAGTTTAGTTTTGGTGCTTGAAATGTAGTAGACAAATGAAGCTCACTTCCACCCGCAGGAATAAGAGCTTGTAAATCTTGCAAGGCAGAGGAGGTATCCAGCTATCTCAGACAGAGTACAACATGCTTTTTGAAACTACCTCTGGCTAGAGCAGAGGTGGCCCTGCAGACAGCCTCTTTGGTGGTAACAGGTCCCGCAGAGCAAGAAGTGCAGCGCTTTGATTGCTGTGGGAAAGACTGAGCTCCTTGACAGGAAAAGAATGAGGAGAGCTACTAACTCTGCCAAGCCTAGGGCTCACTCCTGCTCACTCTGTGTGAAAACCAGTATGAATGGTTTTGTAGGACTGCTGCAGCTCGTTGTTTATGCTCTAGCCTCAGCTCTCCTCGGACCCTCAGCTTTGCACAAACTGTCTGTGGTTGATGTAACCGGTGCTTGGCACATCAGATTTAAGGTACCTCTGCATTCCAAGAGGGGTCCATGTTGCCAGATATAAATTTCTGCTCAACCACAGAAGTCACATAAAGAAAAATATGGCAAAAGGTCAGAGATATTTGAGGTTTTGAGGTATTTGAGAACCGTCCTGGAGTACCGCATCCAGCTCTGGAGTCCGCAGTACAACACAGACATGGACCTGTTGGAGTGGGTTCAGAGGAGGCCACAAAAATTATCAGGGGTCTGGAGTACCTCTCCTATAAGGACAGGCTGAGAGAATTCCACCTCTAAACTATGTCCCTAGACGAGGTGCTTAGGGACATGGTTTAGAGGTGGAATTGGTAGTGTTAGGTGTATGGTTGGACCTGATGATCTTAAAGGTCTTTTCTAACAACTATGATTCTATGAGTTGTTGTTCAGCCTGGAGAAGAGAAGGCTCCAGGGAGACCTTATTGTGGCCTTTCAATACTTGAAGGGGACCTAAAAGAAAGATGGGGACAGACTTTTTAGCAGGGCCTGTAGCGACAGGACAAGGGTTGATGGCTTTAAACTAAGAGGGGAGATTTAGACTAGATATAAAGAAGAAATTTTTTACACTGAGGGTGGTGAAACAGTGAAATGCTTTGTTCAGAACATGCCCGCTCCTGTGCCTCCTCATTTGCAACTCCCCCGTTGTACTAATGGTTTTGATTCATTTTTAATTTAAGAAGTTTTTCTGTGAGGGAGAACCCAAAACCTGGGTCAGGCTGTTCCTGCAGTGGTGCTTGCGCCAAGTTCAGAGCTTTTTCCCCGGAAGAGAACGTGGGGTTTGGCTCTCCAGTGGTATTTCAGTAAAGTAGTTGGCTTGCTGAATAGCACTTGCTTTGGGAAGTTTGTACCCAGAGCAAGAAAATCTTCCTTTCATGCCCAGCAGATAGTTGCAGGCTGCCTACTTTGTTTTAGAAACAGAGAAAACCAGTGTTTCAGGGATGGTGGAACACATGTCCAAGAGCCGTACGCAGCCCTGGGCTGTGCAGGGTCTCTGTGTTTCAGCAGCAGTGGGGAGTTCTGTACTCGGTTTCCTGGCATAAACAGCTGGAACAATTTTGGGGCCAAAGTGGGGAATCTAACAGTTCACTATTTTGCTAGCAGTCCACCATTTGGTTGCCTCATTTTTGAAAGTAACTTAAGGTAGCACAGTCAGAGCTTACTGAAAACCTCGAGTCAGGATTACTGGGCAGTAAAATAATTGCCACATTTATCTGTGATTAGTGTTTGTTAGATGTCTATGAAATAGGACTAGACCTCTTTACATGTATTCCTTTATATTTAAGATATTTTTTTTTGAAACGTCCATCCTTATTAACTGAGATTTTGTGTAGTTTTGTTTATTGGTATATGAAAAAGGGGTGATCTTTTTTTCTTGTTAGACTTTCAGATTTTGGGGGAGTGGTGGTTTCTGATTGGTGGTGTCTTATTTTTTCCCCCCTCAAACACTTACAGAAGTTTTTGATGTAGATCTCTGAAGCGTCGTACAAGTTGTGACTGGATTGAACCCTTGTGCAGCTCTTCTGAGGTAACAAATAGTAGCCTGATTTTATGGGTGGGGAAATTAGATGAACCTCAAGGAGACTTAAAAAAAAAAAAAAAAAAAAAAAAAAAAAAAAAAAAAAGGGGGGAGGGGGGGGGGTGGGAAGCTTTCTGATACTCCTAATTGTATGGGCAGTTTTTTTAGGCCTTGCTGCCTTGGCCATGCTTGGTTAATCTCACTGTGTGGGTTTTGTTGAGTAAAAATAAATGAGATAAATAAATGGCGTAGTTATAGAAAAGGTTGTTTCATATCTACTTAATGTTTAGGTGGTTATGGTCAAAGAACTAACATAGCATCATAGAATCATAGAATGTTGTGAACTGGAAGGGACCCACAAGGATCATGGAGTCCAACTCCTGTCCCTGCACAGGACAATCCCAACATTCACACCATGTGTCTGAGGGCCTTGGCCAAATGCTTCTGCAATCTTGTCAGGCTTGGTGCCATGAGCACCTCCCTGGGGAGCCTGTCCCAGTGCTCCACCACCCTCTGCCTCAAGAACCTTTTCCTCATGGCCAACCTCAGCCTCCCCTGGCACATCTTCCTGCCATTTCCTCTGCTCCTGGCATTCGTTGGTGGCCAGAGAGAAGAGATCAGCGCCTGCCCCTCCTCTTCCCCTTGGGAGGAAGTTCTAGACCACGATGAGATCTCCTCTCAGTCTCCTCTTCTCCAGGCTGAACAAACCAAGTGACTTCAGCCTCTCTTCATACGGCTTCCCCTCTAAACCCTTCACAAATTTTGTGGCCCCATCTATCGAAAAATCTTAAGATTCAGTTTAAATTAACAAATTTAGGGGAATTCTGGTGACGTTGATGCTCTTCTGCAATAGGATGGATTTACCACCTGGGGGCAATATGCGATTGGACTGTGTTCTTTTCTGGCTCCCTATAGATGACGCAAACAGGTAGCTGAGTTGTCAGGTTTTGTCTGGATTTTGGTTTCAGTATTGTGGCTCAGCAGCCATATTTCTTTGCAGCTCATAGCTTGATTTTTGTGCTGTGGATTCAGAAGCACTGCGGGCTGAGGGCTGAACCCTCTGAGTAGGGCGAACGTGTTTAGACAGGTACACGGATCAGACTGAGAGAAGATGCAGAGCAAGTGCCTGCATGTGTGTGCATGCGCGCAGGTATGAACATACGCTGTGCTTAATTTGTTTGTCATAATTGCCACTTTCATCATGAGAGCTAACTTAAAATGCAGATACAATTATGAAAGTCAAAGTAGGCAATTGCAAAAAAGGATTGCATCCACTCATTTTTTCTGTTAACAAGCTAGCAGAAATTTTTCTTGTACATAAGTGCCCACGCCTGTTCTAAAGAATTAGGTAATATTGAAGGCTTAATGCTAGGTCATAGTCTGAGACTAGTGGACTTTGCACTTTATAAAGGGCAATGTAATTGCTAGGTAGAGTGTGTGGAGAAAGTCTCCAGAAAAATGCCCCAAAGGGGAAAAACTTGAAAATCCCAAAGGATTACCCCTGTGAGAGGTGCTATATAGCATGACTGGGGTGGAGGAGGCAGAAATACTTAAGATTGGAAGTGAACCTCACCCCTCCCCCCAGAGTCTACAAATTTCTGTAGCATGGCAATTAGTTTCTGTAGTTGGTTTAGCAAGATGCTGCTGCTACTGAGTACCTTTGACATTATCTCTGCCATTAGAACAAGGTGCATTCTTCCAGTTTTTTAAGTTATTTCATTCATTACTGTTGAAAAACAGTATTTCTCCTATGCCTCCAGGTCAATCTTAACAGTAAGTGAACCTGGTGTAAGAGAGTAATTCCAGAAAGTGATATGTACACTTATCTCTGTGTTATTAATTCTTTGTGCTGATCACAGGGATCACACCTTCGGTTATCCAGCAATTCCCGTTCCCCTTGGCTTGAGTCTTTTGCCCTTTGCTTACGACAGTCAGTGTACTGATCAAATTCTATGATTTCACTCTCTTCTTTTTCATGTTTTCCTAGCATCTGGGGTACAAGTGGGCTGTGAGTACAGAACACCATCTGGCTATCATCACTGGAATCGGCTTGGGTTTCCTATTTGAGAAGTGATCTGATGCAATTCTGAGATGTTAAGTAGAGAACTTTTTTATTACCGATAAGACAGGTTGAGGATGATTCAGCAATTCCTGTAGACCAGTGTTTACTGTGATGTTTGAGTCAATCCAGAAGGCAATCCAGAGAATGGGTAGGTGAGGCAAGGCAATTGGTCTCCTGTTTGGTTCTGCTGCACAGACCATTACAAACTGCAAAGTACTTGACTGAGCTCTTCCGGGACGAAACATTTTCAGATCAGTAACACGACCAGGGTAGTCACTAATTGTCCTGACAGTCAACCTAAGATGTGAACACATTTGTGGAAATGAGAATTTTTCCCTTGGTGGACCTCTGAGGTGCTCTATGGCTGGTACTGTAACACCAGGTCCTCAAGGGTGGTGGGAAAGAAGAGGGATCATCCTGTGGAGAAAGCTATCAGCCTTTGTAGTTAGTCCTAACTCGCACTGTGCTTAGGCTTAGGCTTAATGATGTGTACAGCAAATTGTTGAATATCTCCAGGCAGCAATTGATGGGAGAATTGTAGCACAAGGCACTGCCCAAGCCTGAACCAAAGCAGGACAACGGCCATGAACTGTGGCATTCAAAGCTCTGTGAACTGTGACCCTCGAGGATTCTGGTGCTTTGGTTGGCCTGCTGCAGTGGTTTGACCCACAGTGGGACCGTGCAGTCCTGCACTCACTCCCCCAACCTGGTGAGATGGGATGGGAGTTGCAACAAAGGGAGCATGCGATTATGAATGCAGGACAGGGAAGGCTCACTCACCAGTTATGGTCACGGGCAAAACAGACTCAAACTTGGGGAAGAAAAATCAATTTAATTCATTGCAAACCATGAGCTTGTAATTATTTCCATTCCCAGCTATACCTATCTTCTGCTACAGACAGAAGGGGACACATAATGTATGTTTTTGGAATTGCTTGCCTTGTTATTATAAGATAGGAGACCTCTAAGAAATAGAACATTGTAGTAGGTATTTGGAAAATACATGCTAACAAAATTAGCAATAGGTCTGTTTTTTCAATCTGTAGAGTTTCTCTTTGCTGTGATGATGAATTTGAACAAGACAAAGCTTTTCCAGCTCCTGTTTTTCTTGGTTGGATAATAGGTCTACTTTGAAGGACTTCCTCCACCCTCATTGAGAGGGTGATGAAAGAGATTATACGATAGTATAGTAAAAGGGTAATTCTAATTGTCCCACTCAGGCCAAGAGGAGAATATGATGTAGATTACCCATAATATTAGTTGAGTGGATGAGTTACACCTCATTATCAGTTTTTATCTCACAAGGATAAAATTGTACTTTGTCCTGACACTGCATCCTTCCAATAGCAACAGCTAACTTTCATGTGCAAAGACATTATTCTTCTTCTAGCACTGCTCTCCTTCTAGCTTTGTTCTCTGATCTTCCTCCTCCTGTAAAGGATTCAGACATACTGCCTGGATGGTCAGAAAGTTCGTCTTCATGGGAGTTAAGGAAACTCAGAGGTCTTTGCTGGTAGCTGTGAAAAACATCTTGCTAAGTCTGTGTGTAATGGGTTAGATAATCATCCATTCCCTCTTTTATGTTTCAAATCCATTCACCAAACACCATGTCTCGAGCATGTTTTGTATGTTCCAGTTCCTGAAGGTTTTTGTAAATGACCGAGTGTGCAGAACAGAGGTTCAGCTTGATAAGGCACCTCCTGTTTGTACCCTGTTCAGTTGGGAGTAGGAATCACATCATCTATTCATGAAATGATTCCATGACCACAGAGTTCTCGTCTTCTAGCTTGTAAAAATGTAGTCTTGTCCCTTCCCCCTGTGGTGGAAGGAACTGGAGATGGCAGGTGGTGCCATGTCCCTTTGTAGCCTGGTCCTAAACATGTGGGTAGAAGCGTGAAAACGTTCCGTGTTATAGAAGTCACCCGTTATAGTGATTTGTATATATGTTGTCATTTTATTCCTCTCATATATATA
>NW_010339467.1:2500-7676 GCF_000700745.2 Antrostomus carolinensis | reverse complement strand
CCTTCCAACCCAAACCAGTCTGGGATTCTCTTCTAAAATGCATTCGGTAACCATTTCAATTTGATACCTTGCCTTTGACTTATTCTCTCCCTTGCTCCCAAGAATGACCCTGTTGCAAGGACATGTGGATGTGCTCCCACATATTTTTGCTCATGAACAACAGTCCAAAAGCCCCAAATTTACAGTTCTTCATTAGGAACACAGTTGGTTACCAGACAAGGAGATTCAACCATGAGAACTATCTGAGAGATGGAGAAAAAGAACCCTGCATGTTGTCCTTTCCTTCCAAAGTAATGTGGCTCGATTAAAGTACTTGCAACTTAGTTTTTCAGTAATCTAGAATTATTTATACAGAATAGAAAGGTTGCACAAAGAGATCGTCATATTTTTATATAAAAAAAAAAGTTTACTTTGAAAAAAGGTTCAAAACAAGTTCTACAAAAGAAAGGACTGGATAAGAAGCCCAATAACTGGGTCAAGAAACCACCAGAGATCAGCAGTGACTTTAGCAACTGGACCCCATGCACGTAGAACATCGATGGACAACATCACACATGCAGAGGAATGGTATCAGCATGACTTTTTTTTTTCCCCATTATTGTATTATTATTACAACTTATTTTAAAAAAACACATTCCTGGGGTATCTGTAGGTTCCTAATGTCATAGTACAGAAAGCCCAAACCATCCAAAAGACATAAAAGCTGATGGAAACTCAACGAGATGAAGATCCTGCCGAGCTCACTGTGTGTTTAGTTTGGAAAATACACACAAAATGTTGTCAGACACACAGAGGAAATGAGAATCCCTTTGCAGGGATTATTTTACAATGTCCCGACACAAGAGCAGTCATAACCCATCGGAGCCAGTCATAATTTACCTGGGCTATCTGCTAATTTTTAAATTATTTTAATTATTTATTTGTTTTTATTTATTTTTTTAATTGTAAACATACTAAATTCACTTCTGGCATCACTTCCAAGTAAAAGCATTAACTGATGACAGCCAAGCATGCATGTAAAGATGGAATTATCTTATGTGAGCATCAGTTAATAATTTCATCTCCAGTATTATAAGGAAATAATCACTTTATCATAGAATCACAGAATGGTTTGGGTTGGAAGGGACCTTAAAGATCATCCAGTTCCAACCCCCCTGCCAGCAGCAGGGACACCTTCCACTAGACCAGGTTGCTCAAAACCTCATCCAGTCTGGCCTTAAACACTTCCAGGGAGAAGTGTTTATGGTTTATGACCATTTCTATGTCCTAAACATTCAGTCAGCACAAATATTCATATTTTACTCATAGAAAAGCACAACTAGACATACACACAGAGAGTAAATAAAGACAGGGTTGCTGCCTGAAGGATTATCAGCCCTGCAGATACTCAGATCTGATTCAGAAAGTCAGATATTAGGCACAGCAATTAATTTATAACACAGGCAATGATTTACTCTAAGAGGCACGCACATATTGCCAGAGGATTGCTTAACTTAGTCAAAATATAATGGAATTACACCTAAAAATCCCTTGGAGGTTTCATTTAGTGATCTCATTTTCTACTTCACTTACCTGCTTTTCCTATCAATATTTTTTTTTTCCCCCCTCAGTATGCAAAAACATGCTGAGAATCCAGTGATTTGTTATAACACAGTGAGAGTTCTTCAATAAAACGATTTGAAATGCAAATTACAGACTTCTAAGTTGTCATGCCTGATTGCATCACCTGGTAATAGGTTGCAGCAAGCAAATTTCAATAAACTCTGAAAATGTCAATATAGGAAATGCAAATACATAAAAGTGTGAATTAGCTATAAAGAGCTGATTTTACAGATTTTATAATTTATCTGCAACTATCTAAGATCCAGGAATAGTGTATATTTAAGTAATTTTAGGGTGATATTAAAGAAAAACTTGTGAGCAATCATATTTGAACTTCTGAAGTATGTCGTTTCCTGTGAGTTCAAGTATCTCCTCTTGGCTCGACTTGGCAAGCTGCCACGTGTGACAACAGCTTTGCTGATCTGCTATTCTCTAAAATTCATAGTTTGAAATCAAGTTATTTAATGAAGCT
This sequence comes from Antrostomus carolinensis, assembly GCF_000700745.2. NCBI lineage: Eukaryota > Metazoa > Chordata > Aves > Caprimulgiformes > Caprimulgidae > Antrostomus > Antrostomus carolinensis. The sequence goes on along the minus strand of NW_010339467.1, from coordinate 5,602 downwards.
ATTTTCATTAATCATACTATAAAGAAATGTTCTGATCAGATTACTGGATTAAAAAAATAAAAGGATTATGGGATATGCTACTGAAGAATTAAAAGATCTCCAGCTTACTTAAGGTCGACTAAAATGTGAAAATACAGCTCTTAAGTTTTACAAACTTGATTCCTTTATCCAAGTGAGTTTTTCAGGAAAAAAGTGGATTAAAAAATAAAGTTTTGGAGCTTGATAATTGGTACCAAATATCCTGCACAGTACTGCAGGATCCACCTACTGCACTGCACTGTCATTTATTGCAGCATCATGGAAAAATCAACATCGCCGTCGCAAAGCAACCCAAAATTTGGCACTTCATTCATGTTCCTCTCCAGATTTTCACACTTCCCAACTTCCATAGAGAAATGAGCTTCCTTACCTTCATAATGTTTACTAAGTCTGTTTGATAATAGCGATCTTGGTGTGCATTAGCAGCTGCTAAAGTGAGAAGATAATCATTCCTCGCGTGGATAGCCTTGGAATTACACTCGGATCGTCGTGCTTTTAACTGCAAGAAGACATGGCAGTCAAAAGACAGGTATTGATGAGAAGCTAAATGATCAAAGATATATTAATAGTCAATTAACATGAGTCTGTACGTATTAATATAGTCAAAACTTTAAGGAGTTAATAGGTTAATAGTTTTGTTAATAGTAAGGAGATTTCTGATGTATTTTTCATAGAATCATAGAATCCCAGACTGGTTTAGGTTGGAAGGGACCTTAAAGATCATCCAGTTCCAACCCCCCTGCCAGCAGCAGGGACACCTTCCACTAGACCAGGTTGCTCAAAGCCTCATCCAGCCTGGCCACAAACACTTCCAGGGAGGAGCAGCCACAGCTTCCTTGGGCAACCTGTTCCAGTGTCTGACCACCCTCACAGTGAAGAACTTCTTCCTAATATCTCATCTAAACCTCCCCTCTTTCAGCTTAAACCCATTTCCCCTTGTTCTCTCACTCCCTGCCCTTGGACAAAGTCCCTCCCCAGCCTTCCTGGAGCCCCTTCAGGTACTGGGAGGCCACTAGAAGGTCTCCCCGGAGCCTTCTCTTCTCCAGGGTGAACAGCCCCAACTCTCTCAGCCTGTCCTCACAGCAGAGCTGCTCCAGCCCTCACATCATCCTGGTGGCCCCCTCTGGACTCGTTCCAGCTGCTCCAGGTCTCTCTCCAGGTCTCTCTTTTTCTCTCGTGCAGTTGTAATTTCACATGCAGTCTTCAAAGAACAGTTGTAACTCCCAAATAATTCCTTGTAAATTTGGTTGTATGTAACTCTACACTCTGACTGATGAAAGATTGCTCTTATCTCATCACTTGTTCTAACAATTTACCTTCCGAAATGTCAGTCACCTCTAGATTGCAGAAAACTTTGCTTCTATGCCTCATGAAATTAGCAGAGAAACGTTAAGTTTTTCTTATACTCACCTTTACACTTGCCTTCTGCAAGCTTATTCTTGACTGGAAAAGACTAAGTTTGGACCTGAAAGAGAAATGAACAGAAGACATCACTGTCTTATACCATTTCTACAACAGGACAGGATAATCAGGTTGCTGCACTTCTGCAAAATGGTCATTTAAATAACTTTTTATGCCTAAATTTTTAATTGTATAGTTTTAAGTAAAGCTTAAAGATTAAAAAAAAATATTACAAAGTATTTGAGTTATACCAATAGCGTCTTCATTGCATGTTTTGAAATCTTTTCCACAGCTTACCCTGATTTTGGAACAAAATTTAAAGGGAAATTGGGTGGCGGTTGCAATTTGAGTTATTTTTGTGTTTGATGGATTTTGAGTCAGCCCTCCAGACATAAAGTGCTATAAATTAGAACTACTGGTCATCTGAAGGAATATTAATGCAAAATCATTACTAATTATATTCCAGGAAGCTGGAGGAGTACCCATGTATACACATAGATTTTTTCATAAGTAGAATTAATCTGATTTTCACATCTGGATTCATGAAAGAGAAATCAGAGAAGTATTTCAGTAGCTATTTGAAAGATGGTGGTTTAAAAAGTAAATAAGAAAACAATATCAAGTAAATAGGTATTTTAAGTTGAACAATACCGTGGTATTAATCTGTCCCAAAATTCCCAAGCTTGAGTTTTTGGGGGTTTTTTGTTTGTTTGTTTGGGGTTTGGGGTTTTTTTTTACTTTCTTCAGGTATTATAAGTAATCTTATTAAAGTTTTCATTTCATCATCCAGCCCTCAGAAAGTGAAAGACAGAAAAATTCTCTAAGGAAATCATAATTTCTTTTCATTCCTTGAGAACAATTCTGAGTAACTTCTAAAAATATAATTTAAACAAAAAACTGGAAAGAAAAAAAGACAAAAAGGTGAGGCTAACTCCTATAAAACAGGTCAACCTTGAAACTGAAAACATGGGAGCTGCTTGCTTTCCTGAAAGGAAGGAAATCAACCTCTTTAGGATGTCAAGGACAATAAAAAACCTCAAAAATTTATCTTGGTGTCTCATCATCTCTCCCCGTCTTCAAACGGACTGACACCAAATTTGAGATATCTGGAGGGAAAGGAATGTGTTGGGTTGGTGTGTGTGTGTGTGTGTGTCTTGGGGATGGTTTTGGTAGTGGATGAAGGGGCTACATTGATGGACTCTGTGAGAAGCTTCCCAAAGCTCCCCTGGCTCCAAGGCAGACCCACCTCCAACCCAGGGTGAGTCAATCAGCAATAGGGAAACAGCTCTTTGAATCCATATTTATGAGGGGAAGAAGAGATTTGGCAAGGAAAGAGAGAGAACCATGAGGAGAGACCATTGACTTGAACAAAAGACGATCGGCCTAAACAAAGAGAGCATCCTTGCCATGGGGAAGGAGGAGGAGAGGGAGGACAGAGAACCTCAGACATTGGGATCGGCAGGGAGAAGAGTAGGAGGAGGTCAGTGAGGTTCCCTGCAGCCCATGGAAGTTCAGCAGAAGAGCAGATACCCAGGTGTAGGCCATGGAGGGCTCCATGCTGGAGCAGAAAGCTGTGCCCAAGGGCAGTTGTGACTTTGAGAGCTCAGGATAAGCAAGAACACTCCAGAGTCAAGGGGAGGAGATGCACTGGACCCATCTGCA
>NW_010339467.1:1828-2233 GCF_000700745.2 Antrostomus carolinensis | reverse complement strand
CCTGGGAAGAAGGGAGGGGTGGGGGAAGGTGCTGCCAGATGTGGGTGTTGTGTCTCACTGTCCTACTCTGATTGATTGGGAACTAATTAAATGGCTTTTTCTTCCCCAAGTGGAGTCTGTGTTGCCCGTGCCCATCACTGGTGAGTGAGCCCTCCCTGTCCTCATCCCAACCCACCAGCCCTTTGGTGTGTTTCTCTCCCCATCTCATCAGGTGAGAGGGGAATGAGTGCAGAACCACATGGTCTCAGCTGTGGGTGAAGCCACCACAAGGTAGTACGCAGCCATTAATAACAAAAAGCGTGCCAGCTCACACGCTGTCATAGAATCACAGAATGGTTTGGGTTGGAAGGGACCTTAAAGATCATCCAGTTCCAACCCCCCTGCCAGCAGCAGGGACACCTTCCA
>NW_010339467.1:0-1671 GCF_000700745.2 Antrostomus carolinensis | reverse complement strand
CCCTTGTCCTGTCACTATCTGCCCATCTTTTACGTGCATCCATACCATGAGCACACTTGTGAGATCTTGGGTTTCGTGGCACAATTTTCCTTGCACAAATGCTGGCCAGATCTAGTCCTTCCTTAGAGCTTTGTTAAGATGTACATCTTAGAATCATCATAGAATGGTTTGGATTGGAAGGGACCTTAAAGATCATCCAGTTCCAACCCCCCTGCCAGCAGCAGGGACACCTTCCACTAGACCAGGTTGCTCAAAGCCTCATCCAGCCTGGCCACAAACACTTCCAGGGAGGAGCAGCCACAGCTTCCTTGGGCAACCTGTTCCAGTGTCTCACCACCCTCACAGTGAAGAACTTCTTCCTAATATCTCATCTAAACCTCCCCTCTTTCAGCTTAAACCCTTTGAAAAAGTCCTTTGAAAAAGTCAAATTAAATCAGGTAGTTTAACTTCCTTCCTAAAAAAAACCAACCTAAACGAGTTCCACTTGGCTATCAAGGCAGAAGCACACACGAAACAGTTACAAAAATGTAAATATCAGGAAAAAGAAAACAAAATAAAAATTGGCCCAAGTTCATTGCAAGCAATTACCTTCCTTCTAAAATAATATCAAGTGTTAAAACTAATACAAGTAGAAATCTGTTTGATAGGCTGCAATTATTTATACGTAGGCTCTTATAAAAACATACTTGGCCTCAATATCAGCTTTCTCCCGCACCGCTTGAGCCATCTGTTCAGTCTCAAAATATTTCTTTTTGCCTTTAGCTAAATCTTTTACTGTCTCTTGTAACTCAGCTTGGATCCTCGTCAGCTGGTCCACGCACTGCAAAAAAAAAAAGCATTCAGGAAAAAAAACCCCAACATTATTTTTTTTTGCATCTAAATAACATTATTATCATCATTTTACTACTTTTTATTATATTTTCTATGGAATGACACGGTCTCCAAGTCATTACTGGTCAATTATTCATGCCTTATTTTTAAAGCTGATCAGAAAATAAAAGCACATTTCTTTCCTTCTCTCTGCTGCTGTTTAACGATTCAAATCCAATGATAAGTTGCAAGTTAAACATAAAAGTTCTGTAAGCTTTGGATGAAGTAATTAGATGAAATAATTCGAATATAATTGGGAAAATTAAAAGAAAATCTACTCGAGGTGATGAAAAGAAGGAATAATGTTTCCTTTATGCAATTTAAAACAGAAGATAAAAGCTACTGAGTAAAACACACCACGACAGCAACCAGAAGTGATAAACTTTATTTTAACAGCTAATTTTTCTTAAATTATTTTGACAGCTTTCCAACAAACTGGGTTATCTCAGAAATCAGCGTAGTTCATAAAGAAAACTTAAAATGAACGGCTAGCTAGGCAAGAAGTGAAAATAATTCCATCTCTTTTCATTAATATCACCCAAATAATGTTACAATATGTTATAATGTAAAAAAATAATATTCAAAGGAACAGCAAGAAAAATTTCTGTACTGGTTTTAACTGGGAAAGTGTTAATTTTCTGTGTAGTAGCTGGTCTGGGGCTGTGCTGTAGATTTGTGACCAAAATCATGTTAATAAGGTGAATTTTTGAGCTATTGCTGAGCAGCGCTTCCATGGCGGCAAGGTCTGCGGGCTTGGGGGGGACAACAGGTTGCAGAGGACACCGAGCTGGGTGGGAGTGT
>NW_010339466.1:854-1129 GCF_000700745.2 Antrostomus carolinensis | reverse complement strand
TTGACCACTACCCTCTGGATGTGACCATCTATCAAATTTCTTATCCACTGAACAGTCCACCCATCAAATCCATCTCTCTCCAACTTAGAAAGAAGGATGTTGTGGAGGACAGTGTCAAAGGCCTTGCAGAAATCCAGATAGATGATATCCAGAGCTCTTCCCTTGTCTACTGATGCAGTTGCTTCATTGCAGAAAGCCTCTAGGTTGGTCAGGCAGGACCTGTCCCCACTAAAGCCATGCTGGCTGTCTTGAATCACCTCCCTGTCCTTCCTTTG
>NW_010339466.1:0-690 GCF_000700745.2 Antrostomus carolinensis | reverse complement strand
GGGAGAGTGCCTTGGCAACTACATCAGCCAATTCCCTTAGGACTCTGGGATGCATCCCATCAGGTCCCATGGACTTGTGTATGTTCAGGTTCCTCGTTTGGTCACAAACCTCAACTTCACTTACAGTGGGAGGGACATTGTCTCCCTGGTCCCTCTTGGGTGGGCCATCAGCTCAAGAGCTGTGAGGAGACAGGTTGCCAGTGAAGACTGAGGCAAGAGTGTTGTTGAGAAGCTCAGCCTTCTACTCATCTGTTGTTACTATATCCCCATTGTTGTTTTCAGGGGGGTACATTTTCTTTAACCTTCCTTTTCTGGTTTACATACCTGTAGAAGCCCTTCTTGTTTTTCTTGGCATCCCTTGCCAAGGTCAGCTCCAGCTGTGCCTTGGCCTTCCTGACCTCGTCCCTACACAACCATGCAACGTCCCTGTATTCTTTCCAGGACACCTGGCCCTGCTTCCACTGGCTGTGTGGTTCCATCTTACCTTTTAGTTTGACCATCAGGTCTCAACTCAGCCATGCTGGTCTTTTGCCTTCCTTACCCTATTTCTTACACCTGGGGATTGAGAGCTCTTGTGCTCTGTGGAAAACATCCTTAAAGATCTGCCAGCTCTGTTCTGCTCCCTTGTCCTTGAGGGTCATTGCCCAGGAAAACCTATCGACTAGCTCCTTGAAGAGCTGTAAGTTGGCT
>NW_010339465.1:7172-7463 GCF_000700745.2 Antrostomus carolinensis | reverse complement strand
GGAACAGGTTGCCCAAGGAAGCTGTGCCTGCCTGTTGGCCCCTTAAGAGCCGAAGCTGCAGGTGGTTTCAGCCTTGAGCAATTAATTCCTGACTTTGAGTGAAAACTAAAATAAAGCAGACTAACAAGCAAGAATGTGTATGAGACAAGATAAGGGATGACTCTGAGCTGTAATCAGTAACTAGTCAGAAGTAAAAGAATGGCTCATGAACATGTGGAATTACCCAATCAAGTATTGTAACCAGGCGTGTGAACAGTAGCTTTTAGCCAATGAAGAGTTGTTTATGTGTGT
>NW_010339465.1:0-7113 GCF_000700745.2 Antrostomus carolinensis | reverse complement strand
AAGGTATCATGTAACTGATAATAAATGTTTCCAGTGGGATTCACATTGAATCCTGTGGAGTCCATGTGTCATCCCTCTCACAGATACCCCCTCCCTGGAAGTGTTCAAGGCCAGGCTGGATGAGGCTTTGAGCAACCTGGTCTAGTGGGGGGTGTCCCTGCTCAGGGCAGGTGGGTTGGAACTGGATGATCTTTAAGGTCCCTTCCAACTCTAACCACTGTATGATTTTATGATTATCCTTGGGATCCACTCCAGCTTTTACAGCTCCTAGTCCAATACAAAATCAATTATTTTGCATGGTGTCCTGGTTTTGCCAGGATAGGGGTAATTTTCTTCTTAGCAACCAGAATAGCTGTGTTTTGGTTTCAGTATGGGATTGGTTATAAGAACACTAGGTGATCTTTAAGGCCCCTTCCAACCCAAACCATTCTGTGATTCTATGATTATCCTTGGGATCCACTCCAGCTTTTACAGCTCCTAGTCTAATACGAAATCAATTATTTTGCACGGTGTCCTGGTTTTGCCAGGATAGAGGCAATTTTCTTCTTAGTAGCTAGAATAACTGTGTTTTGGTTTGCGTATGGAATTGGTTATGGCTCAGGCTCTCGCTCTTCTGGGGTTTGGGTTTTGGGACTCTCTCAGCTCCAGGATCGCTGGCTGGCACAGGCCGGGCATCGGTCGGTGGGTGGTGAGCAACTCACTCATTTGTATATTCTGATGTTACTATCATTATTGCTTTAATTCAGTTAGCAAAATTTTTATCTCTACCCATGAGTTTTCTCACTTTTTACCCTTGAAATTCTCTCCCCTGCTCCCTGGGGAACAGGGAGAGCGAGAGAGAGACTGGGTTTGGCTGCAAGCCGAAGGAGTGAAACCACCACACATGGGAAGCTACAATACCTGATGTCTTACCCTAAATGCCAAAAGTTTGTCTGTCTTCAGACAAACCTCTCTGGGATCACTGGCTGGCACAGGCTGGGCGATGTCTTACCTGATGTCTTACCCTAAAGGCCAAAAGTTTGTCTGTCTTCAGACACACCCCATGTCAGCTGGGAAGATGGATCAGGACAGGAAGAGGACTGGAATATGCAGCCCAGAAAGGCTGTAGAGTATCTGTTGTTAAAACACAACCAGATGCAGCCCCGGAAAAAACTGCTCACAGCGACTCTGCTTGAGCAGGGGGATTGCATTAGATCATCTCAAGACGTCCCTTCCAACCTCAGTGATCCCATGATTCTGTGAAACGTTTACACAACATTAGAAGAACTGGCTCAGTTCTTCAGAATTTCAGTTGAATTTCAGCAATCAGGATATAAGAACTATGTTCAAAAATCACAGGCCTCTTACAATACTAGGGAAGGCAACGGCGTTTGGAAAGGCTTTGACTTAATAGCCTTTTCAGCCACTACCCCTGAGACAGCTGTGTCAGTTTACTTAAGAGGGCCCAGAAAAGACAAGTTAGAATGGGCAGACTGGCAATAACAGCAACAATTTTTAGTGGATTCTCCAAGGCAAATACAGAAGATACTTTCAGTCCTTCAACTGAAGTGAAAACGTTCAGATGCTACAATGACTCTGAAACCTTTCTGTTTCTGGTCATCATTCCTTCCACACTCAACTGAAATGTTAAAATACAAGTCATGCTGGGCCTATCCTTGGATTTTCCTTTATCATGGTTATTGCCAAGATAACACCTTGTCTAGGTTCAGCTAGTGCTCTGGGCTGGGGTGGTAAGCTCTGCAAAGTTCACAAGTGTCTTTAGGTTGCCCTCTTCTGCCCATCTTCCTTGCCCTTCCAGTTCATGAACTCGCACACTGTAGTGAAGATAATTCTTCTTCACGGTGCCTTGTGCTTTTGAGACTCGGACTTCTGAAAACACACAGTTACAAGTGAAACTCTGTGATGCAATAAGTCAGCTGAGCCAATCTAACAACTCCGTACTGCTCGGGGCTGCCCTTACTCCTCGCATCCTTACGCCAGCGCTGGGGATCAGCAGACACCTCTGCCATCAGTTCTTTTTGGCTGTGCTATTCTCACCTCATCGTGCACTGAAGTCTTCCTAAGGGGTCAGAGAAGTGCCACATTTAACACACAAGGAGTTGCAAGGGTATGTGAAGCAGGAACGAGGAAAGATGCTGTCAAAAGGAGTCTGATTTCATTTGGTGGCTCATGGCGTTGTCTAACCACTCATCAGGAAGATGGAGCTTCAGGAACACTGAGTTACAGCCTGTTTGAGTGCTCTGCTCAGGCAGCAAAGTTATTTTGGATCTCGTGTCCTCGACTGGCTCATTTCCACACGTACTATGACACCATTTTCTCAGTGAGGCTGATACCAACTGTATTTCACTTTCATCTGCACATCCTACCAGCCATGAGAGCCTGCTCCATCATCTCCTCCCTGTGCAAAGCACGTTCCTCTATTGCATATAATTAGAGCTGAATTTCTTTATTCTCTCGAGTCCATTTCTCTATTGGGATGATGACTTTTGCCCCACGCAGCTTAACTGTGGCATGGAAATTCCTTCCTTGAGAGTGAAAGCCTGACAGAACTAAAGTTGCTCAAGGAATACAGCTGGTTACTATGGCAATCCTCCTCTTCTCTGAGCAGACCTGTTTAATCCACTCTGAACACTACAGTGAAAACTCAGCTGCCAGATGCAGTGGTACGTAGCACCCGGTTCGCTAAGGGAGGGGATACCACCCAGGAGCAGAGATTCACAAAACAGCAGCCCTAATCCTGGTTCTGTCAGTCTGTATTCCAGCTGACCCTGACATTTTTCTAAGCCTTTAGTTTTGCTTTCTGCAAAGAGTCACAACTTTTACAAAATGTAAAAGATGAAGAATATTCTGAAAACTAGATACTATATAAAAAAAAAATCAACAAAGTATCCAACCTGTCAACTAGGCAAGACATGCAAGCCCCACTGCCTACTGATTGCTCTTTCTTCTCTTCCAACTGCAAGAATGAATTTGGGACGACAAGTGGAGAAAAAGATGATAGAAGACAGCTACACTTGACACACAGCACAGAGGACTGACATATTTTGTCACTGCCTCAGGTTGATGCATGAGCATGAAAAAAGGCCACTACTAGAAAGAAGCCAGCACCAAGGCTGATGGAAAGGATCAGCTGTTGAATGACACACAGGCAAGCTGAATCAGCTCATTACAAGAGCTCCACTGGGTCAGAACAAAGATGTTCCCAGCCTAACATGCTCTTTGACAATAGCAGGTGCCTAGGAAAAAGCAGAGGGGATAGGATGAAAGCAGCAGCGGTATCTCTTCCTCCCATTTTGGATACTCCATAGTTCAGGCACCATCAGTTAGTGACTGTTTATTTGGAATTAAGTAGTTCATGACAACTGAGGCCAGGGATCATCCATTCATCAGTGGCTGTAATCAGCTGCTTTTGAATTCAAGATGATGATCATTCCCCATTTACGTTCTCCAGATCTCTTCACTATTTTACAGCCCATATTGCCACCTTTCCCCACCTAAATGATCTAACTTCATTGTTGCTCCTACAGAATCCATTACTCATCTTTACCCATCACCCTTCTCACTCACCCTGTCACTCTGCCTCATCTCACAGTGAGTTTTTGTTTGTGTATTTTCTGGGTGGAGATGGGAGGAGCACATCAGATTTTGACTTGTGCCTACACAACACGTTTCCCCAGTGATACAGTGTTTGCCATTTTGTTCTCTATTTATTAGAACAGAGACCAGACCGTCTTTTCAGGGAAGTCTGCTGCCTCCCTGGGGCCCAAAGTAGAGATGTCACCAGACAACTGAGCATCTCAGCACAGCTTTTGGACTATTATCCCCTTCTGCTCTTCCGTGTGAGTACTGACAACACCACAATAAAAAGTCTAAGGCCTATCAACAGAGATTTCAGGGCCCCGAGAAGAATGGTAAAAGATTTAGGAGTATTTTTCCCCAGTCCTCCCAGTAACGGGGACAGACTTTGGAAGAAACGGACGAGCCCGAGATACAAACACCTGGCTCCAGGACTAATGCCTCCATCAGAACTTTGGGGTTTATAAGCACAGACGCACCTCTGAGGCACAAGGTACGATGGGGCCTGGTGGGATCCATCCGTCCCAACAGGGAAAACGCATCTTTGGGCCTAAGCTGCAGGGCTGACTAAGGGCTTTCAACTAGAAACACTGGGGGAAAGGGATGCCAACAGGAGAGCTGAAGGCAATACAGCAAGGGTCGGCACGGCATCATCTCAGGGTCACAACTAGTGGGAATGTTTACGCTGCTCCTGGGAGCATGGAGAGTTCAGAAGCACATCTGAAATGCTTGTCACAAGTCCGCAGTGAGCCAGCTAGGAAGGATGCCCTCCAAGACTTGTTATTTGTGAATAGAGAAGGACTGGGGGGCGGTGGGCAGTTCAGACTTGCCCTGAGGCAGCATTTCTTTACTGAGAGGGTGGTCAAACACTGGAACAGGCTTTCTAGAGAGGTGGACGATGCCCCCTGCCTGTCTGTGTTCAAGAGACATTCAGACAATGCTCCTAATACAATGCTTTAACTTTTGGTCAGCCCTGAAGGGGTCAGGCAGCTGGACTGGATGATCGGTGACAGGTCACCACCAGGCATCACCTTTTTAAAAGCACTAGTCTTGGTGAAGACAGAAACAGACAACTCAGTGACACTGGAGATCTGACTGACAGAGCTGATGGAGCAGAATCATCCTCTCCTGACTGAAGCCTGTCCAAACAGCAAAGACTTTTTTGGGTATTATATCAGGGTGGTGAGTATATTTCCTCTCAGCCCAACTGCTCATTAAGGCTTGGCTATAATCTCTGAGTGCTAGCCACTCTATAATGACTTTGTACTTTTGCATTTAGCCGTGCAAAATACGTTGCTACGAGCAAGATGCTCAAGCAAGCTAACATAAAAAAGGGAGGTAACAGACTGATGGAAAGGAAACAAGGTCAGCCTCCATCCTTTGTCATAGGTCCTCTTGCCTGAAAGGGGAAGACTGAAAACAAGATTGTCAGCCTGCAGCTTAGAGTGATTTTTGGAGACTTCAGCTCACTAGATAGGAGAAGTTTCTATTACTAGTGGTTGCAACCTGAAACACAGAAATGATCATTTTCCAGAAGTAAAAAGGGGAACTCTCTTCCTTTCAGAGAAAAGTTTAGGGATTTGAGTTACTCAGAAGTGACACTGTTTACAGCAGAATCCTCAAGTGACGAGCTTGGAAATGCTGAAAGCGTACTACAAGGTTTCTTGCCTGCTACTACTGATGAGTACCCATTCAATGAGAGCATGTGCTGCCTCTTTAAGAAGGTACAGAGAGAAACACTGGGCATTTTTTCTGTTCTTCCGAGGCTGGCAGGTATTGCTGGTGCAAGTTCCCAACGAGGCAGAAATAATTCAGAAATCAGTTATGGAAGCATCTTTACTGATACTGAAGAACACAATCTGTCCTCTGGCATTTCCAAGGATCTACAGAGCCAGAGACCTGCAGACAGCTTGTCTGAACTAGGAACAAACTCTGATTCTATAGGAGAGATGTATAGTAGCCCTCCTATGAGAAGGCTTGGGTCCCAGGTCAAACTTCTCCATGCCAGAGCCATGACAATGGTTTACCTGAGTCAGTAAGCTGAGTGGGGCGGTACAGGCTCACTAACTGTTCTCTACAATAAGACTTGACTGTGCCCAGATAAGTGGTAGTTGTAACTGCTGTCGTACTGTGCCTGCTGTATGACAGTGTTTCTGCAGATTTAATGACTGCTTCTTTACACTAGAAGTACTTTATTTGCTTGCTAGAAAGAAGGGACAGAGCCAACAGATAACGCACAAACAGACAACGAACAGAGGCCGAAGGTCCTGGATGAACAGTAACCTTTTATCTGGAACATCAGCTACAAAGAAGACTAAAATTTGCTGCATGAATTAAGTAACTGATGGCAGCTTGCTCTATGGACAACACAGGAACCGATCATCAACCATCAAAACAAAGTGCTGCTGTCTGCTTACGTTACTGACGACTGCAGTAAGATGTCACAAATGCATTTTATATATGTGTTAGAATACCAGACACAAATGCAAGTGTTATTCCTGAAGAGCAAGTATTCAGTCTCAGTGAAACTCGTTTGGGGTTTTTTTGCCACTTAAAGTTGTCACATGAGAAAGTACTTAGCAGTATGTACATGAAAAGTCACTTCAAGCAGACAAATATTCCTACTACTTCAATACCCTTCTGGTGTCACAGTTGCTGACGAACTGGGAAGTGTTCATGGACATGACTGGCCTGTCCAAGTAAAGCTAAACAAAGCCTTGATGCAAAGTTGCATTGTATGCTAAATGAACCACGGGTACAGAAGAAGAGACAAAAGCACAGCAGTTAAAGACCGTTAACCCAGTGGTGATGGCAACTCACATGGCAGACCTGTAAGTGGAGGTTCAGCCCAACACCACCTCCTGATATGACAGATAAAGACACCCATAACAGGCACCAGTGGGGGGGCGGGGCAGGAAGGGGTCGAGCTGTAATCTCTCTCCCCAACATCATCACACCTCATTTTCATCTGTTATTGAATCATAAGCCTAACTTACACAGCAAAATTCTAGATCCACGACTTAAGATGAGAAAAACCTGTGAAAAAGTCTATAGGAAGATAAGAACTACTGATAGACCTAAGACTGTTCACACAGGATTTGCTGGTAGCTTACAGGTTTAAGAGAAGACAAATCCACCAACAAGGAAAAGTATAAATGGTATTGGGAGGGGGGTGAGGGGTGGAACATGGCATGGAGAGCAAGTGTCATCAGCTGCTGTTTGGGTTGTCAGTGTTGGAGTCCGTTAAAGCTGCCAACCCAGGAACCCAGAGCATTTGCTCTAGGAGGCCACAGAGACTGATCTTTGCTCTCCAAAACAACGTTCGTCCAGCCAACAGTGATTTTTTGGGCATCGTTTTGAAGGCATTGTTACAATTTGTTGAGGGGTGGTTCTTTCTTCTTTTTTTTTTTTTTTCTTTTTTTTTTTTTTCCTTCCTCTTCACTGCTACAGATCATGAGAGGAAACACAGGACTACATAGAAAACCTTTGTCAAATGAACACTCAGAAATCAAGAGGGTTTTTTTATGCCACAAAAAT
>NW_010339464.1:31359-33174 GCF_000700745.2 Antrostomus carolinensis | reverse complement strand
AGGGCAAACCCAATTATAGCCCCATACTAACTACTATGAAGCAAGCCCCCTCTGCTTGCAGGGGTATTTCATCAACTGAGAGAAAGCATAAAGTGCTCAGCTGCTCAGCATGCTCTTTAAGAGAAACATGATACACCTTTCATAACAATCTACAAACAAACAAACCAGATGCCACCTCTTTAATTGTACACACATGTATATGTTTGAGTTCATTAAATCATCTTCTTTATGGCACATTCACAACCTTGTCTTCATGTTGAGCATTTAAATGTGCAGAGATCCCTTTCTCTGAAGTACTAAGCAGAAATCCCTTAAGATTTTACACTTTGTATTGCTACTTTATAAATACCATTTCTTTACAACAGAAGAGGAACATATTTAATATTTTTATCTTGGCTTTTTCATATTTATCTCCAATGATGAGAAAGAATGCCTCTTATTAAGTGTGATTACTCTTTTACCACAAATATCAGTATATCATAGATATATAGGACAGTGGGGGAATGGAAGATTCTCTTAGAAAGTAATTAGGGCTTTTTTTGCCTCATATGACGTGTAGAGCAAATCTTACCTTTTATTGCAAAGTAGCTTAGAGAATTCTTTCTCCTATCAGTGCCTATGCACTTTAATTTGTTATCAATATTCTTTGCTAGGAGTCTGTTTTATTTATGTCTTTCTGCATCTCCCTCATATACTCAAACTATTTTAAAATCTCTTTTATGTGTTATTATTTATTTTCTAAGCTCAACTGTTTTATTTTGCACTCTAAAAATCTTTTGGAATACAATTTGTGCACAAGTCACTTTACAAAATTAAACTATTTACTCATCATAAAATCTTCATCTTAGAAATCTAGCATTTCCCTCAATATAGTCACTGCAAAAAGACTTTTAAAACAGCTAAGTGCCCATATATTTATCAATTTATTTTTTTCCTAGAAATCTTTTGCTGATGCCTACTTCAATTGAATTAGAGAAAAAACAGAGAGAGGGAGACTTCAAAATTAAATACCATGCACTGTTTCTTTCTATGCATCTCACCAGACCAAGTGCAAAAAGCACAGTGTGAACTTTGGCTCAACTTCATAATACAGTTCCATAATTGAGATCCTGTATCACTGTTGCTGTATGTAAGTAAGGATAGCTATCAATTACGTATGTACTATTCTGTTAATTCAATGCAAGCTATAAAGAAAAACTTAAATAATAGGTCTTCTGTGACCAAAGATAAAATAATATTTTTCAAAAATAAAAAAAGAATAGAGCTAAACCAATCAGAAAGTACCTTTTGATATGATACACTATTTATTAAGGTATGTAATGCTTCATATTGGATCCAATAATTGTTCCTATCCATGCATATATATGAAATATAAACATCTATGACATATAAAAGTTCCACTTACTCCTTTTACTCCATATCTGAACTTTAACAAAAGTTATTCATATGCTGAAAGATGATATAACTCGGATATTTTTCAATGATGACTCGCAAAATGTAAAACAGCTATGCAGGTCTTAGAGGACACAGTTTTAGTTCAAAGAATGGAAAAAAAAAACAGACAACGAAGTTTCATTTTGATATGTCTCCTCTTTTAGTCTGTAAAATAACAAATGATGCCAACAGAATCCATATAACATGCACTTTAATCTCTACTTTCATATGTTAATTCATTCTGTAATGCTCTTCACCTTGGCAGACCAACTTGGTTACATTCAAAACAGACAACATGCTTTGCTGTGTTGGTGATGGAGCACTGGAACAGGCTGCCCAGAGAGGTTATGGAGTCTCCATCTCTGGAGATGTTCAAAACCC
>NW_010339464.1:23891-31337 GCF_000700745.2 Antrostomus carolinensis | reverse complement strand
GGAACCTGCTTTGCCAGGGGAGTTGGACTAGATGATCTCCTGAGGTCCCTTCCAACCCCTACCATTCTGTGATTCTGTGGTTAACTAACTGGTTTGATCAAATGTTGAAGACATGACATTTATTTTCACAAGGTAAAATTCATACTGAAATAACTGGTAACAGATACTGTGATCTTTTTCATCTAGATTTCAGAACTAGCATTCAAAACAGAATTTACTTGCAAACTGTTTTCATTAAAAGAGAAGGTTTGATTCAAAGCATGAGATAAAGAATTTTGAAAAGCTTGAAGTTAGACTAAAAAATGAAAATACTTGTTGAAGTAAGTGTGAAGATGATTACCACCACTGATGATACTCTCTTAATAAGTTAGTTAGATTCAGAGTTTCCATTGTGCTGTTTTCTACTAGATTTTAAAATTCAGATGTTTAATTCTCATCACTTTTACATAGATAAATATTATTTTCAAACATAAAACACTACTGCTTTTCCTGATTTCAATCATCCGTTGATTCATTGTAAGCTTCAGTAACGTCAGTTCTTGTTTAATCTATTCATTCAACTTTCTTTGCCTTCTAAAAAAGCAAGTAATACTTAACACCATATCCATACCCCTTGCCCTTGGGGATCCCATAACTATACTCACTGAGTACACTATAAGGTTGTCTTTTGCTTTTTCTTTTCCTCCTGACCATTCAATTATACTGTTTAATAACATATGTCCACACCTCTCACCTTCCAAGTGCTGTACACCTTCTCTTTAATCTCTTTTTAAAAATGTATTCTTTAATAGCAATCATCATAAGATAATTATACTGTCTGCATTGATTAACACACTCACACATTACTAAGTTGCTTGTGCATTTCCTTTTAAAGAGGTATTTAATACTTGCTATCGATTACTTTAAGAGCAAACTGAGAAAACTGAAGATGAGTTGTTCACATGCTACTTTTTTTGTTCTGTATCTTTTCTGATAGCCTGATCTTCTTTCATCTCTTTCATTTGCACCCATCTTAAAAGACAGTCAAATATATCTTAAAAGTATTCCTTAGCCATGTCATCCATGTTCGTCTCCCTTTTTTGTGACATCTACCTATTTGCAAAATTGTTCTTTTCACCCTAGATGGTGGTCCTCTTCCATTTAGAATCCATCAACTTTACTCACTTGTCTCTCCTGTTCTTTGCATGTTTCTGCAATACCTTTTTCTATTTGTGATTTTTGATCACCTGACTGTCTCTGGCAGCAAGAAGCAGTTAATTTTAATGATGATCATAAATCAGGAAGGATTGTTCTCTTAATTCTCTTCTGTTGTGTGGATTTTCTTTCTTTTGACTTGCATGATCATCACTTAGGTTTTATGGTGCCTGTGTGTTCATCCTTCTTGTTTCCTAATTCTCTCCCTAGAGTCCTGTTTGTGAAACTTCTTGCTTTTGTGGTTTCATATTAGACTCTCACATGTTCCTTAGCATGTTCCTTTAGCACTTCAGAGAACCTATTGGAATGCCACAGTGACAAATTTCATAATGATGTGAACCCTTCCCTATTTTGTGAACTCTTTTCTCCTTCCTATCAACCCTTACTGCTTTTGGAAAATATGTACATAGTCTTTCTTTCTAAATCATCTCAGCTCTCTATAATTTTAACTTTTCTGACATGCCTTACACCAAGATCTTTGAGTTCATTTACAAAATAGAGAAGAAGAAGCTCTCATCAGATATAATGACTGTATTTTACTTTGGATTATGTTAGGAATTTACCTTTTTATCTCTTCTCATCATGTTCTCTCCCATTTATGCTTATCAGTTTCTGAATAAGCCTATTTTCTGTGTAAAACAAGCTTCCTTTCTCTAACCTTGACTTCCAGTACAAAGTTTTATTGACCTTTTTCACATCAGTACAAACATGCAGAATAATTGGCTCCTTTAATGTACTGGGTTTATTTCCTTCCTACTCTTCACCTTTTTCTCCACCTCTCTCAAATGTCCAGCAGCTTGAATACATCTTTCTTTCTCTACTGTGCTAACAGGTGTGACTGGTGACTTTTACACTAAGGACACTCATTGATGTACATTCCCATCAGAACATTATAACCACCAGAACATTATAAAACCCTCTTTCTGCATCTCATTTTTCTATGGTGCTAGGCATGAAGGGTGCATGTACCAGCAGCAGCTTTGCATTGCAGCACACCAGAGGTACACTGCATCTGTGTAGTAGCTCGCATGGGGGTAAGAATCCATACCAGCTACAAGGCATTAGAGCTGCTGCTGTTTCAGAAATTTCTATCTCATATTCATATAGAACTCTATATCTATTTAACCCAATACTCTGTACTTCAAAGAACCTTTCTCACTTCCATCTCAGCTCCAACAGCAGCTTTATAATGAGCTTTCTATCAACTGAGCGAAGTCTATATTTAATATCTTACCTGACCACTTAAAAAAACCCTCAAACAAACAATAAAGAACCCCACAGATTAATTATGTTTTCTTCTTTTTTAAGTTCCCAAAGAAATAATAACAACTTATGTTGCAGTTATGTCTATCTCTGTGGGTTGTTTTATTTTTCTATTTTTGTCAAACATTCTTTTTTACATATAATGCTTATTTCCTTCATTTTAGACTGTTTTTTATCTAGAGAAATTAAAGGATGCCTAACAAAGCTTTGAAAAAAACAATAAAATTCTGTGGGTTTGAAGTACAAAATGTAAGAACACTATCATAGTGCCGCTGTGAAAATCAGCTCTTAACAAGTTCCAAGAAATTTAGGATTTCTTAACTAAATTGCCATTTCATTACAGTTTGTTCTTAAAAGTGATTGCCTTGACAAACAAGATATTTGAATGCTTATTCTCTGCACAGCTTACTATGTACCAGTAGGTAGACATGGTTTTCAAAAGAAACTTGTTTTAAGATTCTTTCTTTACCTATGATTTTTATAATTTTAAAGTTACAATAAAAGATAGTTATACTTATAAGATAGATTGTCTTGCCCTTTCATAAGCTATAACAAGGTGCCAAAAATTACTTTCCCTATCATTTAGTAGAGTTGGCTGGAAACCCTATAACAAGCTTAGTGGAACTGGTACAGAATGCCAGCCAAAAAGAAGCTATCACTGTAAAGTAATTATCACTGCATTTGAAGAACTTTATGAAAGTACTGTTTTTCCTCCCAAGAATTTCTTATCTCTGTTTCAGCCACCTTTTCTGAAAGAGGTTCAGAAATATTTCAGTATTGTCTTCCACTTGTCTCCGCTGTGAAAACTGTAAGCAGGACAAAAGATTCTGCCCTTTCATGTCAACATTGAGAATGTTTCTTCTTTTAAGAAACATAAAGTCTAAAAACAGTAGGACTGCTCATGTTCACATGGAAGGCTTAGAGTGACAAGACAGTAAAATGAACAACTGAATCTCATTTAACAAAAGCATCCATAATATTTTTGTTACATATATTGAAATTAATATTTATTATCATTTTGTGTATTTCTTGTTCTACAGCATTTCCTATAACTCAAAACAAAAAGACTCCAATAGTGTGTCCAATCTTTGAGGAACTTTAAAGAAAATATGACATAAATCTGCCACCCTGTAAGTCATTCAATAGGAGATCATCACTGTCACAGGAAAATACAGATTTTTTCCCCTTACCCTTAGGCACTTAATTACTTTGGTTTGTATATAACTCTTCAACAGGAAATAGCCCTCTGCTTCTATTTTAAAAGCATTGCTACCATGGCCACAGATGAAGGTCTGGTTTTAACAGACTAAAATAAACTCAAGTTTTTATCCCCAGTATGTAATTAACTTTCCTTCTAATTATATTTCAATATTTGTCTCCTATTCCTCACGTAATATCTCAAATGCCCTATAGAAAAGGGATCATCTCTTCCAAAATAACTGCTTCCTTGCTCATGCAGCCAGAGAAGGGTAATCTCTCAGACATGACAACATCTGGGCAATTGAACTAGACATAAAAACTAGAGAGGACATTTGGTATCTCATCACAGAACAAATTAAAAATCTCTGGGATTGAAAGCCTGCCATATTTAATACCCCTCACATATGTTAGTGCTGCCAAACTTGCAGAGAAGTCAGATTTCTTACGTTTGGGGAGATGGAGCTATGACTTCCTCATTTGAGGAGAACTAATTGTCAAAAGTGCCTTCATTAGTACTCTAAACCTGTGCTCTTTTTTCTTCTTCTATCTAGTCTTCCTGCAGTTTTTGTACTTGAAAAGTGGAAAGTAACCAGCATACCACCAGAAGTTGATCCAGGAATCTTCCTGGCAGCCCTAAAGAGAACACTATATAAAACGCATGGTTGAAAATTAATTCATGCAGATTTTATGTTAGATTACATGGGAAATTTACTCTATGGAAAAGATATGAACAGTTTCCATTATAAAGATCAGTTGTTAAAGAATAATATTTATTTTACATTTTCTTTTCACAGTTTCCTGTTCTGCAAATCTAACCACATGTCCAAAGGTTTTGTACTGTGCTTAATTATTTGTCTTTTTTAAAATATGTGATCTGAGAAACTATTAATTTAATACCTAAATCGGACTATTTTTTAAATTAGCTTAGAACTATCACTTAGTAAGTAAAAATGACAAGGAAGACCACTCCCAGAATACTATGAACAGCCAATAACATTTTCAAGCATTTCTGTTCTTTTGCAAATGACAAGTCTTAATTTGCATAGACTTACTAATTGATTGTCAAATAATATACCTTAGAGCAAAATTGTCTTTGCATTAAAATGAGCTGGTAAATAGTCAGCCCTTTGTATTTGAACTGCATGAAAGACAGTGGCAAGATACAATCACTGCAAAACTTGGAAGAAAAAATATTATCTAACTTATGTTTCATGCTTCTGAAACATTACCACTCTCAGTGAAACATCAGCTTTCTTAGTGAAACATCTATAAAAACCTAATGTCAATATATACCCTGTGATGCCATTACTATGGGGTTTGGACTGTTGTACCAGTTTAGGCTACAACAGCCTGAAATGTCTGAGGGCAACAAAATAAAAAATGTGCTCAGAATTAAAGGAAGTAGCAGTTGGAAAAAACAACTATAGTCTTTCATGTACTCCAAATAGTGACAAAAGTTTTTGAGTTAAATAGGAGACAGATTTGAATTAAATAGGCAGAATCTCAAGCACCTTAGTGAATATATTAGCAAACAGAGCTTTTTGGAAGATGGGTAAGTAGAACAGAAGTTAAAAAGAGAAAATACAGTGAAGATCACTGTAGGGTAGAGAAAAAAATGTTCCTCCAGAAGTAGACACAAAGAAAAACACACAGTTGTGACAATGTGGCACACTGGGATGGGTTTTCTGTTTTTCATTTACTAGATCATATAATAGTGAAAAAATGCCATCACTTAAAAAATCAAAGAGTCACAGACTATATAAGGGTCAAGTGAATGCAGGGAGGTTAGGAGAACATCTCATGAAGGATTTGAAATTATGAAACAGTTTCTGACACAGTTCTTAAAAATGAAAGGACAATAATTTAAACATCTTGGAAACTAATGATTGATAATTATAGATATTCAAGCATGTTTCTATGGATTTTTCTATTTAAAATCCACTTTTATGAGCTAGGAATCTCATATCAAGCTACAGAATTTAAACAAATTTTATTTTGTATTACTTTATTTTTTTGAACTTTTAACATGTATTACTACAGTGTTTGTGGTAAATCTATTTGTGATTTTAATGCTGCATTATTAAACTGAAGTGTCTGTACTGAGATAGCCAGAGTTTTTCTAAAATAAAACACACCAAAACCTCCAGAAAGTTTGGACAGTAAAAATCTTTTGAAGTACAGTGTTTTATGTCCACTTCTTAAAATAATGTGTGTTGTAATAGGATTTCCTCAAGAACAGGCATAGATTTTTTAAAAAAACATAATTCTGTTTTCATTTACTGATAGACTTTCTAAAAAACCCTAATTTTTCATTAAAGCAGCATTTTACTACATAAATGTCATGGTTTAACCCCAGCTGGCAACCCAGCACCATACAGCTGCTCACTCACTCCCCCCTGGTGGGATGGGGGAGAGAATCAGAAGAGTAAAAGTGAGAAAACTCAAGAATTGAGATAAAGACAGTTTAATAGGTAAAGCAAAAGCTTTGACTATATAAAAAAACCTGTCTCAAGACATGTGATCGCCGTGTGTGGCACTGTCTGTTCAGTGATGGTTGGTGCAGTTGGAAGCAGAATTGATTAGAATGTTTGGATATAAATTTTAATCTTCATTTTTGACATATAATAAAGACTAGTTAAATCAAATTTTCTTTGAAGGTGTGTCTAAATACATTTTAATTAAAGTTTCTTAGTGCCAACATGAACTTCTGGTCTAACTAGAAGTGACATCCCATGTAATAGCTAATGATGTTCACAGTAATTACTGGGGTATACAATTTCAAGTCTTTGTCCTCTATTCTCCCAGTTTAGGTCTCCTGCAGAGTACTGCACATAGGTCACTTGCAAGTCAGCTTCATGCTCATATCTTCTAGGGTGTCTTTACTCTCATTTAAATTGTTACTTAGGATCAAAGACAAACTTGAAAACCTCTATATTTTGTTTCTTTAAAAGCAGATTTTTTTCCAGCCTTAATTGTACGTCCAATGACTCCTCTGCCAGTGTATCCAGAATCCTCTGGCTGCTGAATGCAGTCCAGGAGTTTAAGTCATCTTTATGTTCCAGTACTGACATTTATTCTTCTTTCATCTGCTTACAAATGAGATACAAAAAGCAGAATTTGATTAAATGTGAGTGTTTACAACGTCCTAACAGCAAGACTTCTGTTATTATCAGTGGAGTGCTGGACAATAGATTCAGTGTCAGTTAGTCATGTACATCCTTTTGCAATCAAATGAACTGACTCCATATAGTCTCAGTTGGCTATAACACAGATTTAAATACCTAGATCAATTTAGACACCTGCTCTGCCGGTGCCTAATGTCAAGTGAAGAAATCCTGCCTAAGGCACATCTGCTGTTTAGTCCCTTCCAATAATTATATTAATGCCTTTTTTCTTCCCAAGAAAGACAAGGACAGGACTAATTTCAGGTAAAAGTGGGTAATCACTTACAGTCCTCAATATTTCCTCGTAGTTATACCTATAAGGTTTCCTCTGCCTTTCCTGAAGGACATGAGAGCCAGATACCTGAGCAGTGCATACTCAGCATCTGGTCTCCATTTCCTACTTGCACATTATAACACAGAGTTGCCATCATTGCTGCCATCACTGTGATCTGCACAGAGGAATGCAAGATGGTCAGCAATGCAAGTAGAAATCAATCAGCATTTTCCACTATTACTAACCATATTCATTGCATCATGTTGGTAATGGCAGGAGTATCAAGCTGTGTTTTCATCTCCCTCTCCCTGTAACAGGTTCCTCCCAGACCCAAGAGGTGTAAAAGGTAAT
>NW_010339464.1:12988-23868 GCF_000700745.2 Antrostomus carolinensis | reverse complement strand
CTTTCCCTCTGTTTCAGAGGGAGATGCAGGTAATCCCAGGGCAGAGCCTCAAATCCTAAAACTAGACTTTTGTGTGCATAGGGTGGAGTTGATGGAAAGAGGGCACTGAAGAGGGAGAGAAGAGTGTGCAATAGCAATACTGCTTAACCGCCTCTTCAAGAGAAACATGATGAAAATTGTACCAGCTCTGCAGCTGGTGCAAATGAATGCTCCACTCTGGGTTTCTTTTGAGAGTGCCCCAGCTCACAGCACATCAGTGAGCAACAGCTTTAAGGGAACAACTGTGAGCATTTGAACAAGGGCTAGAGAGTAAGAATAGTACTCACTGAAAAACATCTTAACAGTAACCCTCTGTCTTCTTCCTTCCCATCCAAAATATCTTCTTTTTGTTACAAAACTTCTGTATCTGTGTAAAATGTGATGCAATAATGAATTTTAATTAGTGCTTAGTGTGCCAATAGAAGTTTCTACAGGAGTGAGGGGTGGTATATTCTTTTCTCTCTTATTTACTATCTCTATAATTAGGACTATGTAATTACGCTATCAGTGCAGTGAAACGAAAACGGAATCCACACCCAGTATGAATAATTTACCCAGTCTGCATGGAAATCGCAGAATTTTCAAACAAAAAGTAATTATATTTTTCTCTCTCTCTTAATTACTTTGTTGTAATTTGAGGGATGTGACTAAGTTATTAATGCATTGTAATAAGCTGAAATGAATGCACAGTGAACTTCTGAAAAATAGCACTTACTTCTTGGATGTAAAAGATATGTTGACTTTGTTGAATTACTGCGGCAAACTGCATATGATTTATGTGGGGGGGAGGGAATATAACTGCTGCTCAGTGCATTCAAATATCCAGCTTGCTAGTCTGTAATTGTGTGCTGTTAAGACAGTGTAATTGTTAATATTGGAAAGGCTCTTTGAATATGTAATGTGAAGTGGTACATCAAGGCTAAACATTGTTATCCTGATTTGGGTTGACTGATAGAGTAACTCTTAGAACTTGTCAGAAGCTTAAAGATAGCAGATCTCCATTTAAAGAAGTTGAATAGCTGTATGCTTGGATGCTGTGACTGTTTTCAAAGCTTAAAAGTTAATTAAAGCTCTCTGAAAGTTCAGCATATGTGCAATAAGAAAATTCAGACAACACTTCTCAGCACTTCAAAAACAAAAAACCAAACATGGGGACCACTTCAAGAGGTTACCTTCAGAAAGAATCATGTTAAAGTATGCTGCATTTGTACTTGTCTGAAAAGTATTTATAAGAAATTAAAGAGGAAATAAGGATTAATTTTAATTGTGATGTATTTTTTTTAAGTGACACTGGTCTTAATATATTAAACACCGAAGAAACCCCTCCATTAGCTATACTTTGAAACAGAATCATAGAATGGTTTGGGTTGGAAGGGACATTTAAAGGTCATCTAGTCCAATCTCCCTGCAGTGAGGAGGGACATCTTAAACTAGATCAGGTTGCTCAGACCCCCATCCAATCTGGCCTTGAATGTTTCCAGGGATGCAGCTTCTACTACCTCTTTGGGCAACATGTTCCAGTGTTTCACCACCCTCATTGTAAAAAATTTCTTCTTTATGTCTAGTCTAAATCTCCCTTCTTCTAATTTAAAACCATTAACCTTTGTCCTATCGTTACAGTCCCTGATAAAAAGTTTGTCCCCATCTTTCTTATAGGCCCCCTTCAAGTATTGAAAAGCCACAATAAGGTCTCTCTGGAGCCTTCTCTTCTCCAGGCTGAACAACCCCAACCCTTCCAGCCTTTCTCCATAGGAGACATATTCCATCTCTCTGATCATATTTATGCCCCTCCTCTGGACCCGCTCCAACAGTTCCATGTCTTTCTTGTGCTGAGGACTCCAGAGCTGGATGTAGAACTGCAGGCGGGTTCTCACCAGAGTGGAGTAGAGAGGAAGAATCAGGTCTCCTGACCTGCTGGTCACACTTCTTTTGATGCAGCCCAGGATACAGCTGACTCTCTGGGCTGCAGATGCACGTTGCTGGCTCATGTTCAGCTTTTCATCCACCAGTACCCTCGAGTCCTTCTCTGCAGGGCTGCTCTCAATGTCTTCATCCCTTAACCTGTATTGATTCCAGGAATTGCCCCAACTCAGATGCAGTACCTTGCACTTGGCCTTGTTGAACCTCGTAAGTTTCACATGGGCCCACTTCTCAAGCTTGTCCATATCCCTCTAGATTGCATCCCGTCCTTCAATCTTGTCAACCACACCACTCAGCTTGGTGTCATCTGCAAACTTACTGAGGGTGCACTTGATCCCACTGTGTCATTTATGAAAATATTAAATAGTACTGGTCCCAACATGGACCCCTGAGGGTCACCGCTCATTACTCATCTCTATCTAGACATTGCGTTGTTGACCACTATCCTCTGGATGTGACCCCAATTCCTCATCCACTGAATAGAGAGAAGGATGGTGTGGGGTGTTGTGTCAAAGGCTTTGCAGAAGTCTAGATAGATGAAATGCATAACTGTTGTAGTCATTCCATCATAAAAGGACACTAGGTTGGTGAAACAGGACTTGCCCTTGGTGAAGGCATGCTGGCTGTCTTGAATCACCTCCTTATTCTCCATGTGCCTTAGCAGGAGGATCTATTATCAATGATTCTCCTGGGCACAGAGGTGAGTCTGACAGGGTGGTAGTTCCCAGGATCCTTCTTTCTACCCTTTTTAAAAATGGGTGCAATGTTAGGAGATTAGATACCCAAGGATGTGTCCTAATATTCAGAAATGAATAAGGAATCCCTTTAAGAATAAGGCAGATCCCGTTAAGAATCAGACTGTTCATTCACATGAATAATTAATATATTTTTAGATTTCATTTAGAAAATGTGGGACACTTCCTCTAGATCTTTTTTCCTTTTTTTTTTGCTTCAGGATTCTGTTCTCAAAACAACTTCATAATTGTTCAATTGCTCACAAAAAACTCCCTGAGATAGTCCAGCAAAAATTGTAAAAAATGTAAAAAACCCCAACTCTATCTACCTAGCAAAATATATTATTTTAATAACATTGAGTTATATTTCAAAATTATATTCAGAATAGAGACAATCAGATTTACCTTTTTTTCTTTCTTTGTACTTCATTCCCTTATCAACATTTTATAAAAATCTGCATTTTTTTTCTTTTTACAATGTTTTGTCAAAGAAGAGGTAACATTAATTGTGGATGATGTCTTCCTAGATGGTCTTATTAAGCAAAGCAATTAAGCACATTCAAGACATTCTGTCCTGCTTTTTGTGTAGATTTGATTAATACTTTGCTTATGTAAATCTGTAATCCTAAATGTTTGTAGGGTTAATGACCCCATATGGAGTTATAAAAAACAAGAATAAATGAAATAATCTACTTAAAGATTTGTTCATGCATCTATGAAATTATGAATTGATTTTATTCCTGTAAACAGGAGTAAATCAAAACAACTTGTTTCTTGCAATTCACAAGCAATTAAAGCTTCTGTTTTTATAAAGGTATAAAAAGGTATAAGGTATAGATTTTTTTTTTTTTTTAATTTAAGATCTATAAATATTGAAGACCCCAATATTATATAAGACCTGGACTTTGGGAAAAATATCAGGTAACTCCAGCCTGCTTAACAGATCTTTTGAGTGTTAAGCACTGTACTTTAAATATATCTCAGTTTTTGAAATAACACACCACCCAAGTTGTGCCATTATTAAAATACATCCCTTTTATGGGTATTTTTCCAGAAATATTCTGTACTAGGTAAAAATGCAAGAAAAAATTAAAATACAATTATAATACTTATTGAAAACTTCTATATGCCCTTACCTTTAATAATTAATTTTACTTAGGGCATCAGATAATAAATTTCTTTGTAAGGGGAAAACTATAAACATTACTATATTTGTATTATTTTATGATGGACAATATTTTAATATCTTGGCAAGCTTATCTATTTTTATTTTGTTTCATTGAATATTCATTCAGTTACTCTATTTTTTCTTTTTTCAATATTTGATTCTAGCTTCTGCACGTATTCTTTTCTTACTCATTTTGTTGCAATAAATTCTATACTGCTTTTTTCTGCTTCAAGTTTTTTTTCCACATTTTTTGACAATTTGTTTAAATATTTCTCTAATCATTCTTCAGATTACTGTGTAAAATGAAAAAAGTGGAGATAAGTAGTTTTAGGAATAAGACAAAAGAAAATATTAATTGATTGTGAACAGTAATTCCTTTTAAAACATATAATTGGAGAAAACATCTCTTGATCTGTCTTGCAAACTTCATGTTATGGATTTATTGCCTACTTAATCTTCCTGTGGCTTGCATTACCTGCTACAGGGGAACATAGCATTGAGATATTGTAGAGAAACATGCTGGAATATTCCATCTGGCTGAGTTACGAGATTTGCAAACTGCCTGAGGAATAATGCAGAAACATTTGCTGCAGTTACCCTTCTCATCACACCCTGGATGTCAAAAGAATTAAGTCTTAACAACAGGTAAATATAATATTATGCCTGGGAGTTTTACACTTCAATGAGTGACCCAGAATCAGGAAGATTATTACAGCTAATGAGCTCAAGAAAGATGAAAGAAATCTTACGGATTTACACTGAGCTGTTACTAGGTTCACAAATGATGACATTCCTGGCCACTTTTCTTTTTAATTTTCTCTAACTTAATGTTTCTTGGGATTCATTATGGCAAAACCTCTTTATGAAAAGTAAGAGAAAGTTCGTACATCATATCATTAATTCATGAGGATGAGACCTAAATGATTACAGAGAATGACATAGCTACATTGACTTTGAGCTAAGATAACCATACCACCTGAAGATCTAGACTTACAAAATGCACTGTAAAATATTTGTTTAATTACAATTAAAATACATATGAGACAGGACAAGGAGGGGACAATGTGTTGCAGTTTTTACAGGGCCTGGATGTAAGGACTTTAATAGTAATTAGATTGTTGACATTAGATTAGGAAGACCTCTGTTCAAAACAAGCTCACTGGGTTGAGTGATGGTTCTTACTCATCATCCCACCCCTTCACTTTCAGAAACAGGAAGCAAACAAAAATAGTCACATATTATTCAGTTTATTTGTTTTGCAGGCAGATAGGTATAAAATTATTTGTTAATTTTAATTTTCAAATGAAATTGACATTTAAGATCCAGTGAATTAGGTAGCATTATCACTTCAGCAAGATTGCTAAGGAAAACTAGTAACTAAAAGAATATTCATACTTCATTTTTTGGAAAAGTGATGAAATCATGAAAGTCATGGCATTCAGAAGAGCACAATCCACACAATGTTAATGGAGCAAGTTAACACAACCTGTGCTATAAGAAAAACAGAGAAAAACTGTGTGTGAAGACTACAGTCATCAAAATAGTGTCATTTTTTTGGAAAGAGTAGGTATGACTTATCTGAACATCTAAAAATCCTTCACAAAAACATTTTAAAGACCATAAATTGAGCAGCAAATCAGGGTGAAAGATAACATGTTGGTACAGGTGGTAGTAAGGAGATTAGTAGAAATACATTGTAAATCATATTTAGTACGGCAGCATCTTTGAGGTCCCTGAAAACCCATAGCATTCTATGATTCTATGAACTTTCTGAGGGTATGCTCTGTTCCTTCATTCAGGTCATTGATGAATATGTTGACCAAAACTGGACTCAGTATTGACCCCTGAGGGACATCACTACAGCTTCCAACTAGAATGCACCGCTGATCACAACCCTCTGAGCCCTGCCATTCAGCCACTTAATCTGCCTCACTTTCCACTCATCTAACCCACAATTCCTAAGCTTACTTATGAGGATGTTATGGGAGACAGTGTCAAAAGCCTTGCTGAAGTCAAGATAAACAACAACCACTACTCTCCCCTCATCTACCCAGCCAGTCATGTCATCATAGAAGGCTATCAGATTGGTCAATCATGATTTTCCCTTGGTGAATCCATGTTGACTACTCCTGATAACCTTCTTTTCCTCCAGCTGTTTAGATATTACATCAAGAATGAGCTTTTCCATCACCTTTCCAGAGATGGAGGTGAGACTGACTGGCCTGTAGTTTCTTGAGTCCTCCTTCTTGTCT
The DNA here is from genome assembly GCF_000700745.2 of Antrostomus carolinensis. Lineage (NCBI taxonomy): Eukaryota > Metazoa > Chordata > Aves > Caprimulgiformes > Caprimulgidae > Antrostomus > Antrostomus carolinensis. Next base: position 17,755 of record NW_010339464.1, on the reverse strand, counting down.
TTTTTGAAGACTGCAGTGACATTGGCTATTCTCCAGTCCTCAGGCACCTCTCCTGTTCTCCAGGATCTCTCAAAGATAATGAAAGTGACTTAGCAATGACTTCTGCCAGCTCTCTCAGCACTCGTGAGTGAACCCCATCGAGTCCCATGGATTTGTGGGTGTCAAGTTTGCTTAAATGATCTCTAACCCAGTCCTTGTTGACCAAGGAAAATTATTCCTTTCTCCAGGAATGTTACACTATAGCATTTTCCTTTTCTGTAAAATCTCGATGGGATCTAATATGCTTTTTTTCAAAAACACTTATTTTAAAAAATGGCTAATATTTGACCTTTTCAGTATGAATAACATTGAACGGGATTGTGAACCTACTGTCAATATTATCTTTCTACAAGTCTTTCTTCAATTTGAAAGACAGAAAAAAAAAAAAAAAAGGCTTGTAGCTTCTGTAAAATACAAGTACTTTCGTTTTGCTTTTTCTCCAAGTAATAATTCTACCAATGAACCATGATAAAGATATCCAGTTCGTGTCTTCCTACACAAAAACAATAGACATCAACATTCCTATTAATCTTATTTTTTCTTATGTGATTACTGTTTTGATTTATTTTTACTCAAGAGAAGGCGCAGCATTTTAATTCAAAACTGGATGTGAAAATCTTTTCAGAGAGCTCAATGGTGTTAAGCTTAATATGTTGCTTACATTACTTTGTCATCACTGTTAAGTTTTGAAATATTATTGAGATGAAACAGTAGAGTTTTATTTTCATGAATTAACATTGTGAATGCAGTAAATACAGTAAATTATAAAAAACCCATGTCAGTAGAAAATTATTTACTAAAGAAACAAAAATATCTGTAATGTTAGAAATTGTGTTGCAGGAATATTTCTGCTCAGCATTGCATACAAGATTTATTCACAGAAGTGTTCCTCCAGATAAAATTACTGCTACTCAGGTAAGGAAAATGATACATCAACATAATTCTTTCTATCATTATAAAGTTTAAGATTGGAAGGGAATTATTGCCTTTATAGGCTGACCTCTCTAAAAAGATCTAGTCTTCATTTGTTTGGAAGGTGTCTTTTTTGTGAGGCAGTGAAGGGTTAATGTCACCAAGTACTTTCATTTTTTCTGATAAGTTCAAAAGTTTAAACAAGCCAAGTAAATTAAAAAATAATATTAATAAAAAAGCACCCTATGTTTCTAATTTGGAAGAACCTACTTTACCTCCCAAATGAAAAAAATGCTCCCCCTACCCAAGCAACAGCAACAACAAAAACACTCCTTGGATAAGTTTTCAAGCTTACTTTAAATTTTAAGGTAGAAGGTAACCTTTGCATTTCTGAAGGATATTTTTTCATATAATATTTATTATTGGTTTTTCTTCATAAAAATTCAGGCATTTATCAAGATAAAGTAGCATGAGAACTTTATTTTTATATGAGTTTATGACCTGCAAGTTAGAGATATAAATCTCCCACATGGGAAGTTTTATTTTGTAAGAGGCACAATGAACAGAAAACTGAGTTGTTTGCATATCAACCAAATATCAACCACTTACTAAAGTCAAGCTTTCTCGTCATTCCACATCATTTAGTTTAGCATTAGCAGTCTCATATAAATAATATTAAAGGATTTTTAATTCAAGTATCAGTTCCTTGATGCTGATAGACTTTTTTTTTTTTTCTTTTTCCTAAATAGGCAAATTATTTAAAACATTTCAATGGTGATGATGTTCCTCAAAGAAAATGGCAGGGTCATCTTTGAACATTTAGAATTCATTGATCTCATTCCAGAAATGTTTTTGCTTATGATGATAGTGCCTCATTAATTATGAACCAAAGGAATTATGGAAATAACCTAGATTTCCATTTTAATTGTTCATAGAAGAGATATATTAAGTAGTTAAAAGAAATAATCCTGCATTTTCAAAATTTAAGAATAATTTGCATGCTATAAAGTATAAAGTTTTGAACAACTTCTGTTAGTTCTGAGAAACACTTTTCTCTCTTCAATACTTCTAAAAATGTAACTTACACAAATTTGCAAGAGTGATTTCAGTCTGGGAAAGGCTCCTTTTTAACTGTCATGCTATAACCATAAAGAATATTTCTACTCATATTGTCTTTCCACTTTAGCAATAATTCATTAAGTCAAATGTCTGCTTTGGAAGCACAGCTACCTCATGTGGCTCTGACAGTTTCCCAGGTAGCTTCTCAGCTATTGTTTAACCATTTGGAACTTTGTAAGGCACTTTATGGGATGTTTAGAACTTTTGTTGTTATTCTAAGTTTACTGAAAAATCTAGCAGAAATGCAAAATTAATATATTTTTCCTGCAATTTTGATTATTTCTCTATCTAACTCCATTCTTATTTTGAACATCCTCCAGAAAGGACTGAATTTGCCTTTAAATTGTACCCCACTCTTAATGGGGAAGTAATTTCTGACTTATGGCTAGCATGATCTCATCAGTTATTCATCAGTCTTTCTAGACTTTCTTGCTGTAAATGGAAAGGTTGATAATGTTCCACTTAGGAACAAAATGTCATTTCAAAATTTTACATGTTCTTGGGGAAAAGGAAAATAATATAGTGTATTGTGGCCAAATTTGCATACCTCTGAGCTGATTTTCTAAGCTTATATGATTAAGTGCCTTATGTCCACACACACAAAAGAGCAAGAAACCCCAGTACCCCCGACAGAGACTTGAGTCCCTGCCCTAGATCCCCATAGGAAAGCCTTCTGAGATTGTGCAAGACTTGTTATTGGATACTTAAGAGAGGAATCAAAGGTGTGGAAAGGGAGGATCGAGGTGGTTTGGGGAGGAACAAATGTGTAAAACTGGAGATATAAGAAGATAAAGGGGATCAGTCACCTCTCAGCAGTTTGCTGGTCAGTATACTGGTCTGGCCATACCCTGTGCCTGGTCAGTGCAGTCTGTCCTGTCTTCTCATTAAACTCCATTTGTAACTCTTTCCTGAGTAAGAGGCCCTCTATACCTCGTGCATGTGTGTGGGATATGAGAGCAGCAACTGAGGTAGGACCAGGCATGAGACAACTGTGTGTCCATAGTGACAGTTGGTGGACAGACCCGAGTGCATGAGCAGTACCCAAGTGCATGAGTAGTGTGTGGGAACATACATCATTGTGTGCCGGGCAGTGAATATCAACTAGGACTGACTGGTAAGTAGGGTAACAGCTTGGGTTCCAGGTGTAGAAGGTCCACGTGTAGAAGGTGGATCTGGGACAGGCCAAAGGGTCTGTAGGTTGACTGCTGGAGGGACTAAGAGATCCCAGTCAGTTCCTGTGCACTGAGAGATCACTGCGGAGGAGGGGAGGTGGGGGGGAGGGGAGAAAGGGGGTGTAGGGACCTCCAGGGCTAGCTGCTGGGGATGTCTGAGTGTTTATGACTAGTTACTGGAGGGATCTATAATGTGATTCATTTTGTATGTTTTAAATTGCAGGTGGGACAAATCGAATGACAAAGATGAAATGTTGCCCATTGTACCATTTTAATGTATTTCTGTATTTTACTATGTGCTATACTTTAAGGCATAGCAAATTTTAGTCTGTAGAAATTAGAAAAATCATAATTTGTGTTGGATGACACATGGAAGATCTTTCCTAAAATAATCAAGAGTACTAAAGGCTAGGAACTAAACACACTGAACATGATGTAAACGGAAAAAAACTTATATGACAAAAAAATAAGACAGTCTATTCCAGAAAGGATGCACTAGAACTGAAAAAAAAAATTTTGCAAGGAACAAGATTGACTGCATCACACTTACATAAATCAGCTTAAATCTTTTGAAGGTGCTGAAAGTATACTTGATACAGAAGTGCATTCAGTTAATAATAATAACATAGAAATTATATTTGTAAATGTAAGATGGTTTGCCTCACAGCTGCTTTACACCTCAAAGCTTTTAAGTATTTGGTTGCTTAAAAGGCAAAGTGTAACTGCTGTAATGCAAGGGCTAGGTACCAGCTGTTCTAATGAAATTTGGAATAACTGTATTCATCAGTGTAACTGAAACACTCCATCTTCTGGTCTTCAGATGAATTGCAAAAATGCAGTGTAGTATTAACTCTCAGTGAAGTGTTCTCTCAGTCATCATAAACTGAGCAGTAGTGTCAGCAATATTTTTCACAGCTCATAAGCACACCCTCTGAGATGACATAACTTCTATCATCCACATGATCACATATTGGACAAATAATTTGTAATTAGCCGTTCATAATTGGCTAATCTGTAAGTGTTCTGAAAGTTAAAATATTAGGGACTTCTGGGTTATAGAAATGTGGAAATGCCACAAATCTTAATCAATCATGTGACAAAGTTAGCAGAGTCCAAAATGACACAATTATTTTTAGTGTCCCTTCTGTTCTGCTCCTGTCACAACATCTTTCCTAATCAGGACTTCATAAATTCTTATGGCTTTAAAACTACAACAACCCACACTGTGTAATACACAGTGAGAACAGATTTGTTCTTTGAGCCTTCTACCTATGAGGGCCCTCATCTCATTCTTTCATCTACTAAGGAAAATAAATGTAATTGAATGACCTTGTACCCAGCTCTGGAAAAAATCATTTTGGTAGCAATAAGGAGCTGCATTGGTCAGCCAAACAATAATCTGCATCGTAACATCAAAGGTTGGGATACTTCCAGACATAAGTTTCCATGTGTAGATTCTACTTTTGAGGTCTAGACAAGTGCAGAGGACAAACTCTTATGTCACGTAGCAAGGAGCATCAGGGAA
>NW_010339464.1:0-12916 GCF_000700745.2 Antrostomus carolinensis | reverse complement strand
AACTATACTGCACGCTTTCCTAATTTAAAAGAAAGATTCTGAAGAAGATGCCTCTGTAATTTAAACTAGAATTCCATAATGAGTTTGAATTTCGGTAGTTCATAATAGTAAACAAAATAGTGTTTTTCTTCTGATTTTCCTTTGAAGACAAATCATCATTAATTTAATTGCAATGTTTATTGAAAAACAGTATATGAAAATTGTGTGCAGCTATCCTGTGCTACATATTATTTTTCTCTAGCACGTTTTAAACTGAAAACAAAAACTGTTCTGGAAATGCATGTAGATGTTTAGAAACTGTTTCGATACTATAGATTCTTTAATTTACAAACTTAGATATATCAAAATAATATAAACTAATCTGTCATTATACACAGCGAGTGCTAGATCTTAATAAACAAGGATTGCGTGAAAAGGGGTTTCAGTACGGGCCTGAGATGCTTCTGTTCCTAATCATATTGAGTAGTCCCTCTGAAATCATAGATTTGACTTTACATGAACAAGATTTTAAATATTTCAAGGCTTTTTAAGAAAAAATTGTATTTCTTACATATATTTGAGATTTAAATCAAGACAAAAATCAAAAGGAAAATAAAGACTGTATTTTACTCATTCATTTTACCTAAACTATTAATGATTGCTGGCACAAAGATACTACATTTTCACTATTCAACTCATTAAGTGCTAGGAAATGTGACTAGTTAGTTGTACATTATATGCTACATTCATACTTATTACATGAGAAGTACATAGTTCTCCATGTGTGTGTGTGCAATCATAGAATTGTCAACAATTACAGAAATGGACACAATGGGCAAAAAATATGAAAAAAAAATAAGAAAAGTAAGAAAAAAGTAAGTACTATGGCTAGAAGCAAGGATTAGAAAGATAGAGCGCTAAGCATACGAGAAACTATGAATGGAAGAATTTTCCTGTATTAGGGAATCACAGAATACTTTAAGGTTTACTTTCAGTTCTTATTCCATCACTTTTTATGCAATGTTATGACTCAGTATCCCATCTATAGAAATATAATAATAATAATTTCTCTTTCTTTCAGGCTTACATATTGAAATTTTTAGTTACACAAAGAGCAGTCTAAGTATCTTTTCTTGCCTTTCATTTCCTGATACTATTTGGAAAAAAGGTATCACTGCCAAATATTAAAGGTCACTGCTACTAAGTTATCTGATGCTAGGAAAAGTAGTACTGGAAGCTTTTAAAAATCCAAGTCCATAAACATATATGTAATTTAATTTTTATGGATAAATTTTTGTGGACTCAACTTTCATACTGAAAATTCAATACGCTTCAAGACTGACATTAAAATATTAAGAAATTTTAACTTTTATTTAATGGCAATCAAGGTGTGAATTTATTTGCCACCAGGTACATATTGTGCAGGTTGGGTTTTTTGGGGTTTTTTTTAAGTCTGAAGAGATTTCTATCATTAAACATTGGTAAAGCTAATACACAGCAGGTCTTTTGGGGACAATTTGTTGCCACATATGGGAATTTCGTAGCTATAGAAACAAATTTCATTCTTTTATATTTTCTGTGATGTGGGGAAACATGTTGGCAATAAAAATGTTTCAACAAAGATCAATTGTTCAGATTTACTAAACATTTTTATATATAAAATAGTATAGCTATCTTTATATTTAACGTCATAGGTGAAAATGATCTGTACATTAAATTTTTTTTAAAAGTTAAATTATTTAATAATGTTATTTTAGTTTATTTAATGGATTTTATGAAAAATTGAAGCTTCAAATTTGTGTTCCTTTCCAAAATGGAAGCAGGTTCTGAAATCACAGTGTTTACTCCAAATCAATTTCTGAATGGCAATGCTAATGTACTTGGCAGAGTGCCCCTCTCTTAATTAGGTTTTTATGTATGATATTTAATATAGTTCTTTAAAAATATATAACAACATTATGTGGGCAATAATGTTACTAATATATTGGATTCCACCTATTTAGCTGACTACTTTAATGCAGTTAATGTAATGTATCCTGGGCTTTGTTTATCTGTGTAAGCATGCCTTGGAGTCTTTGCATCTTGTAGTATTTTTTCCAATTGGCACTATTTTTGCTTACAGGCATGGAAATGAATTTTCTCATCTTGGGATATGAGGATTGTGTCTGCCCAGCAGCAGTTCAAAACTAGTCATTTTCTACCACTACGATACCATTCCCAGTTGGGTCAGCCTTTGTTTTACAGGGATCATAACAAATTGGCCACCTCTTGAATGACATGTCATTCTTCTTAAGCAAAGATCAGACATGAACATTCAGAATTAGCATTTTATATTATACTATGGTAAAACAATACAAAAATAATAAAAACAAAGCTTGCATGTAAAATGTCAGAGATTATCTCACCATTGAAATAAAGTGTATGTGCCTCAGATAGACTAGCTCCTCTACAAGTATCCTGTTACCAAAAATATAAATATGTCTTCAACAAAAAATATCCATGCTAGATTAGGTAATATAGTTTACAAGAGAGGAATTGAAGCACATAGTCTTCAAATCCAAAGGTCATTACGAAGTTTGCATTGAGAGTCACCTAATTTTTCACACTACTTTGCACTATGTAACTTTTTGTAAGTTCATGCAAGTTCAAAAGCACATTACTGCTGACCTCCATTGAAACTTTAAGTCAGTACTCCTGAAACCTCAGCCTCTGGGACCTTGGATCGGTTACTGACAAACACAACTATTGACTACCTTAAAAGTTTGGTTTAAGCTACTTATGTAGCATCACTAAGGACTCTGGATCACAGATAGTATATGTGGATTTTAGGCACTTAAATCCAGCCTTCTGATCCTGAAAATCCTCACTCAGCTTAATGCAGGAGGTGTCTACATTTCATTGACAAATTAATTTCTCACTTCAAGCTCTTTAGAGGCTTAAAAAGGCAATCTTATTCTATGATGATTTCCAATCTAAATAGTGTGCCAGTTTGTCCTAATTACTTCTCTGTGGAGCCATACTTATTTTTTGTTTATATCTGGGAGCAATTTGTCACAAAGCTTTGTTGCTTAGTGTTGTTAAAGGGCTTTATAATCTTCTAAAGGAACAGTTATAGAAGTGTGAAATGTAATTGGGATTCACAAGGGTTTTTTTTAATTTCTTTGTAAAGAAATGAAAATCCTCTGTAAAGTCCCACTTTTACTTCGTAAAATATTAATATCCTGAAATTAAAATATTAGAAATTTTAACAATGGGAAGTGCTGCCCACTTAGTGAACAGTGTTATCTAGCCCAACTGCAACTTTTTTCTTTGTCACTTTTAACTGCCAATCCTCCTGACTTCCAACCCTTTCTTTATTCTTTGTGTATCACTCATCTCTTACTGCCCTCATTGCACAACAAAGGATCCACTGAAGCAGAAAAATACGACAAATGGTGTTTGTCTATCATTGACAAACATTAATTGTAGCACAATATTGTCAATGGACAGTATATTATGATATTTTCCTTTCATACTTTTGTCCCATACTTAGCTTTATTCTCTGATAGTGCAAGGATGAAGAAAAATATTTTAATAAATGGTTGTATTAATATTCCTGTTCAACACTCCTTGTCTCCGTGAAACTTGAACAGCCATGCATGTTTGACTAGTGCTGTTTAAAAATATTTTTTTCTTTTAAACAGAAAAGGTTAAAGAGTCTAAAAGATCTGGAGTTTTAATCCCTGAAATACTTCCTCTGCTGTCCTGGGAGCCTGACAGTCAGCAGAGATGAGATGCTTCTTGCATCCGTTGCCATGCAACCTCTGTAGCATCCCACGAGCTCAAGTGTCTCTGTCCTATACTTCATGCGCAAAATGGGGAGAAGAGCTGTCAGCTTGGGGTTTCTATTAGTATTTTCAGCTTACTATTTAGTTGAGAGAACTTATCTAGAAAGATCTATAATAGCTGAAAGACTGAGAGAAAATTTAACAATGAACAACATGATCTTAAAAAACAGTCTATATCAATAACTTCCATGAATAGCTAAATAATACTTTTTTCAGAGTACTCCTGAATCCTTAGTGCTTTTTTTCTTAGCTTGTAAGAAGACTTGGGCATGGATATTTTTCTGAACATTCTGTAAAATCCACATTTCCAACAATATTCCCATTTGGAAGTGAACAAGCCTGAGCTGAAAATAGGAGCACAAGAGCAAGAATAAGACAAGGAAAAGAAAAAAAAAAAAAAATGAACTTTTAATTGGATGTCCTGCACCCTGATCTCAATATTATTGACTGTTACATTCTTAAATAAAATAGATTATAATTCTATTATACCTGGACTAGTCTTCTCACAGTGCTAACCTTTACTCCTGCTTCTTTTGGTGTTTTTACAGACAATTTTACAAGCAGCTTAACATTATAGTAATGTATGCAGTTTTTAAGTTCCTTCAGTTCACCTGCATTCATAATTATGAAAGAAGTGCTTGACTGCAATATAACCTACTTGGCAACAAACTGTTTTATGGGAAATTATATGATACCATCTAATCTTATCAAGAACTGGCACCCAGCTTAGTAACTCCATGTGTAGTTAAACCTAAGTGCTTTATGGCATCATAACTGAGATAATAGTGGAGAAATCTAGTTTTATTATGTCCTAATTAAATGCATAAAACTTACCAAAAAAATACAAAATGAACTGAACTTCAGATGCATTACATTGGTATATATATAAAAAAAAATAATTCCATTTAACTTTGTGTTGCCCCACATACGACAGCATAATAGATTAAGTCTCAAACCAGGCAGCCTGTATAATCACTAAGTTTTGTGGTATCTGCCAACACACCCTCCTTTGGTTTTGTCCTCCATTAAAAAAGTTTTCATACTGAAATATATTACTGTGCACTGAGTTCAGTCAGAAGCAGGTTTTGGTTGATAAAAGTTCATAAGGTTCTTAAAACAAATACTGTACGCAACTGCTGTGCTGATAAAGGAGTAAAACAAATATGGATTTCACATGGTAAATAACAAAGGAAATGGAAGTTGAAGGGAAAGCAATCATTATCCCTGAATGGGATTAAAGGGATTGTCTTCATATAGTATTTATTCTCAGATGACGGCTCTGATTTCCTCTGTACATAACTAATTCACAGAATAAGAAAAATTGGGTAGTTCCTACTGAATTTTTAAAAACACATAGAGAAAAATTAGACACTTTTTGAAACTTAACTGCAAGTCAATCTGCAAATTCAGTGTGAGATTCTGAGTGTTCCTCATTTGGAAAATTATGTCATGTGTTCAGATGGTTAGCTAGGTATTTGAAAGACAGTTTTATTTAGATTTTACCCACATTTCGAAAACTTGATCATTTGAAATGGAGTTCTAGAAAGATATTTCTCCTACATTCCCATTAAATTAAATAAAACAAAGAATGACCTATGAGGTATAACTGGACTGAGCTAATATTTTTTTCAGATACTGTATCTTTCTGAATACTCATTTTGCTGTATTTTACAATAGATTAGTGAATTAACCTGACATTCAGGTTAATTTATTCTGTTCTTTCCCGTATATCTTTCCTAAGTCATTTAGTTTGCATGGTGAGTTATAGCATTTTAAAGGAGGTTTTATTGAATATTAATTTTTACATTTATTTTCCTCCTAGTTTGGTGTCATCTAGAAACTTGGTGAGAGTGCACTCCACAGCTTTGTCCCAGTCATTGATGAAGATGTTAAATAAGCCAGACCCAGGACTCTCCACTTGTTACCAGTGTCCAGACAGCGTCCAACACATTAACCACTGTTCTATGAGCCTAATCATCCAAACAGTTTTCACCCATCTGTTTTTTCACCCATCCAGACCACAATGCCTAACTGTGGGTAATAGTGTCACAAAATCTTTCTTGAGTCAGGGTAAATGACATCCACAGCTCTCTCCTCATCTGCAGATCCATAATTTTATCATAGAAGACAATCAGATTTCTCAGGTATGATTTACCCCTGGTAATCACGGCTCAGACTCTCTGCTGAGCTGCACATTGGATTTTGCCTCTTTGAAATTACCTTGAGTTCACTTCTAGCAGTTCTGACTACCTCCTTTTTCCACCTTCCCCTCAAAAGTTTCCCAGATCATTGAAAACCAGAATTTAGTATATAGTTGCTGAGTTTACTTCAGTCTCATAGAAAATATTTTTTATTTGATGTTACATTCCTTCCTGTCAAAACTGGATTTTAGGCTATGTTTATATTCTCATAAGTTTAAATTTATGTTTGTATATATATAATTTCCCACAGCAATAAAAGACTTCTTACTGCAGACTTTGATGTAATCACAATAATTAAAAAAAAAAAAAAAAAAAAAGGAACCAACTAATTACAATTCCTCCAACATAATGTAAATCCTGGTAAAACAATGCTCAATTCACTTAATTACAAGCTAGATTTGCAATTGTTTTCTTCCTTACAATCTTCAGAGAAAAAAAGAGCACATTTAATTAACTTTATTATTTATGAACTGATATGACAAAAAAAAAAAATAAAGAAACAGAGTTTCAAAGACTAAGTTAGCATTTTGGGAGGACCTTTGTCCTGCACAGATGAGATTTAGAATATCTACTGACTTGATTTAGAAGTGTAGTGTACAATTTTACAAGTGCACATTTAAATAATTGTCCACTTATATACACAGACATACTATTCACAATAGAGTTGGAGTTCTTTTTTTAGCATTGCACTTTGTTTTTCTTCAAGTGCTTTAATATTACTTCCCATTTTTGAAGTGCTGATTTCATGGAGGAATCAGAAGAGGTTTACGTGAAATTTTGTAATCAGCCAGATGCTCAGGTTGCAGAAGGTGCTTCCTTCCTTTCCCCTTGTATGACTTTTTAAAGGACAATTTGGTACTATTAAGTAAGGAAGATAGATAAGTAATTTACTAGATCCATTGATCTTGTTGAAGACTTGTGCTTTAAGGAACAAGGTTAAAGAACTAAAAAAGCTTTAGAAAATACATTCCGATAGCTATTATATCTCCAGCTCCTACTCTCTCAGGACCAGAAAGACAATGCACATATAACAGATATGTTAGAAATAGACTACTGTATTTAAAAGCAAATAAGAGAATCCATAATTTATTCAACTGTACAGCTAAACTGTTCTTAAATGAAATTATTATAATATTAGCTTATTTGAAAGGAATTCCAACAGTTTTAATCAAACCCCTTGTGTGAGAAATATGCAAGCCAGGGACAAGGTATGGAACGTCCTTTACCAACTTATTTCCCCACTTGGATTCTACTAAAACAAAGCCTTGCTGTGAAGTAAATTATAACCACAGGAAAGTGTTTTGGTTCCTCCAAAAAGAATAAGATACATGTTGTTTAACCAAAACAATTTTGTATTCTAAAATCATAAAGTGAGTGATACCTTCTAGGCTGTAAAGTATTTTTTTCCTTTTGTATAACCAATGCCTTAATAAAAAGGTATACTTCTCTTAGTAAGTCATTGGATGAAATGGAGGAATGAAGAATGAAGAGTTAGGTTTCAGATGTCTTTGTTATAAGCGGTCACAGCTGAAAATATACTTTTCTTGACCACAATTCTTATTTTTCTACCTTAATTTTTAGTCAAATTGTTGACATTTAGATTCTGACATTTTTGAGAATCAAGAGTGGACTTCCAGAACAGCTAATTTAAAAAATAAAGATTTAATAGTGTGTGCAGTTCAAAATGCTTATAACTAGCAATCTCAAAAGAGTAGTACAAATGCTTAATGCAAATAAAAGATGCGAATTCTCATCTTTGTGATTAATGGAATATATATATGTCACATCTTCACTTCCTTCAAAACTGTTACTTAAAACTTTCCACAGACCAGCACTAATGTTTCACAAGCTTATAATATCAGTGTTTGAGAAGTTATTGTTCAAAAGAATAAATTAAATTATATATGTCAAAAATGTCAAACATTATTTATAACAGTTTTTATGTTTATACATATTTGATGTTACTCTAGGCCGTTAGGTAGTCTGAAAACTTTCTAAAGAATCAATATCATATGATTAATTAAAAAATTGTTAGAAAAAATACTTTTTACAACAAAGAAATGCAAATTTTAGGAATGTATGAGAAAAGAATTGAAGTCTTTAAACAGATCACAATAATGTGTCTATAATATATTTACAAAAATAGTAAAAATGTACAAATAAATATCTCTCTGTCTTAAATGTGCATATGTGCATTTCTACATATTCTTGTAATGTGCTTCTTCACACCACAAATACCACATTGTCCTTATGTGCAAAGATAATGAAATAATCTTGTTATGATCCTATTATACAAGAAAACAAACTCCATTATTTAATTGTAACTTTGGCCTTCAAAGCAACCTAATTATGACAGTGTTAAATTAGAATTCCTAAATCAAATAATAGTACAGTCACTGAAAACAGCAAGTCAACATTTTCTCTTTCATATAATTTTTTAAAATAATTTTTTCTCATAGAGATCCCAAATCAGTAGGCGGAGTCAGATTTGTAGCTATCGCAAATCTTAACAGTGTTCCAAATTTAAGAACATCTTCTTAGGACTTAACAAAACAAAAAAAAGAAGAAGAAGAAACCACAGAAAACTCACATCCTCACTGTCAAATTCTGAAACATGCTGTGATATTTAAAGCTTCTAGTTCTTTAGAGAAAAAGAGACAAGAGTTCAGTAAACATATTCTACCATCTGCTTGGGATTCCATAAATTGAAGATGTCTGGATATTTTTAACTGCATTCATCCAGACTTGGATATCTTTTCTCTGTTTTGCATGTTGTGTTTAGTTCCTTGTTATAGAACTAACAGAAGGAGTCTAAAAGATATAGAACATGTGCTTACTTCTGGATTGTGATAGAGTGTAAAGATACTTACCCACAACTCTGTTGAAGATGTTAATATTTACTACAAGGTGTTTACTATCTTTCTATTTCAACTTGAAAATTCCTTTATCATCTATTATGTTTTTATTTGTCAACAACTTCCAAGAACATTAACAGAAAATGTAAATGTAAATGTAAAATGTAAATTTCTTCTGATTTTCCTGAAAGACTGTGGAAATCAGATAATTTTGATTACAGTTATCAAGAAGAAACTAGTGAAAGAAAGAGTGCATCTGTAAATGAATGGGATGAGGAAAGTTCCCATTATAGTTCTTAAACAGGCCTCCAGTAGAGACAAAGTTTTGATTTTGTTCTGTTTTATAGTTGATGGGTGGTAGCAGCCATAACTATTTATTTTCTTGTTTGTGCAATATGGAAAGAATTACAATATAGTGACTGTATTTTCTACAGTACAATCTTGCCACTGTAGGGTACTCCTGAAATATTTATGTTTCCCATATATTCCTCACAGAGAAGATGGTGAAGTATGGGCTAAATGAGCAGACACTGAGGTGAATCAAAAACTGGCTGAATAGCTAGACCCAGAGGGTGATGATCAATGGCATTAAGTCCAGCTGGAGGCCAGTAACTAGTAATGAACCCCAGGGGTGAAGATTGGGTTCATTTCTCTTTAACATCTTCATTAATGATCTAGATGAAGATGCAGAGTACACCCTCATCATATTTTCAGATGATACAAAATTGGGAGAAACAGCTGATACACCAGAGGTTCATTCTCACATCCAGAGAGATCTTGACAGGCTAAAGTAATGAGAAAACAGAAACCTCATGAAGTTCAACAAAAGAAAATGAAAAGCCCAGCTTCTGGGGAATAAAATAAACCCCAGCCACTAGTACATGCAAGGAGCCACCCAGGTGGAAAGCAGCTTGCCCTTGCTGAAAAGGCAAATGATATCCTGGGCAGCATCAGGAGAAGTGTAGCCAGCAGATTGAAGGAGGTGATCCTTCCCATCTACTCAGCACTGATAAGGCCACACCTGAAGTACTGTGTCTAGTTCTGGGCTCCGCAGTACAAAAGAAAAAATGACATAGCAGAGAGAGTCCAATGAAGGGCCACAAAGATGATTAAGGGACTCAAGTGTCTCTCCTATGGGGAAAGGCTGAAAGAGCAGGGGCTGTTCAGTCAGGAGAAAGCTCAACAGGGATCTTATCAGCGTATAAAAATATCTGAAAGGAGGGTGCAAAGAGAATGGAGTCAGGCTTTTTTCAGTGGTGTCCAGTGACAGGACAAGAGACAATGATCACAAACGGAAAGACAGGAGGTTCTGTCTGAACACCGGGAAATGCTTTTTTTAATGTAAGCAGTGAGCAGTGGCATAGGTTGTCCATGGAGGTTGTAGAGTCTCCATCCTTTGAGATATGCAAAAGCTGTCTGGAGATAGTCCTGGGAATCTGCTCTAGATGAGTCTCCTTGAGCAAGAGGGTTGGAGTAGATGACTTCCAGAGGTTCCCTCCAACCTCAACCATTCTGTAATTTGATGATTCTGTGAAATACGATACAATATGAACCATATAACTTCTGCCAACTAATATATCATCTATGTTATCTACTTTGCTAAATTTTTGCATGGATTGGTGTGACTGAAACAGAACTTTATTTCTCAACATTTTCTTTTTTTTTTTTAACATGAACTACTGTATGATCATAGATTTGTAATCACATGTTACATTTCATAGCTGACTTGGTGAGCATTAAGATTGGCAGTGGTTGAAAAGGCATGCAAAAGAGAAATAGCATATTAACAAAGTGCTTGCTCCAGCCAGCAATTCAAAGTCAACTTCACTGGGGGCCCAACTTAAATGCCTCTATGCTAATGCACGTAGCATGGAGAATAAACAAGAAGAGTGGAAATGTATGCATGCCTTCAGGGATACGACCTGATTGGCATCACGGAGACATGGTGGGATGGCTCCCGTGACTGGAGTGTTGGAATGGAAGGATACAGGCTCTTCAGGAAGGACAGGCAGGGGAGACGAGGAGGGGGTGTTGCCCTCTATGTCAACAACCAGCTGGAGTGTATGAAGCTCCACCTGGAGACAGATGAGGAGCTAACAGAGAGTTTATGTGTCAGGATTAAAGGGAAGGCAGGGAAAGGGGATATTACAGTGGGGGGCTGCTACAGGCCACCAGACCAGGGAGACCTAGCAGATGAGGCCCTCTATAGGCAGATAGGAGCAGCCTCACATTCACAAGCCCTGGTCCTCATGGGGGACTTCAACCACCCCAATATCTGTTGGAGGGACAACACAGCAGGGCACAAACAATCCAGGTGGTTCCTGGAATGCATGGAGGACAATTTCCTTCTCCAAGTGGTCAAGGAACCGATGAGCAGGGGTGCTATGCTGGACCTTGTTCTCACCAACAAGGAGGGGTTGGTGGGGAACGTGAAGCTCTTGGGCAGTCTTGGCTGCAGTGACCATGAAATGGTGGAATTTGAGATCCTTAAGACAGTGAAGAAAGTGCACTGTAAGCTCACCACCCTGGATTTCAGGAGAGCAGATTTTAACCACTTCAGGGATCTACTTGATCAGGTACCATGGGATGAATTCTTGGAAGAAAGAGGAGTGCAGGACAGTTGGATTATACTCAAAGATCTCTTCCTCCAAGCCCAGGAGTGATGCATCCCAACAAAGAGGAAGGCAGGCAAAAACAGCAGAAGGCCTGCATGGATGGACAGGAAGATCCTGAACAAACTTAGGATCAAGAAAGAAGTCTACAGAGAATGGAAGGAAGGACAGGTAACCTGGGATGAATACAAAGAAATTGCCCAATTAGTCAGGGATCAGGTTAGGAAAGCCAAGGCCCTGACAGAATTAAATTTGGCCAGAGATATCAAGAGCAACATAAAAAGGCTTTTATAGGTATGTTGAGGAGAAAAGGAAAACTAGGGAAAATATGGGGCCTTTCCAGAAGACAATGGGAGATCTGGTCACTGTCCTGGTTTTGCTAGGATAGAGTTAATTTTCTTTTTAGTAATTAGAATAGCTGTATTTTACTTTCAGTGTTTCAGTTCAGACAGATTATGAGAAGAACACTGATAACAGTACTGGTGTTATTAGTTGCTGCTGGAGCTCAAGGCCACCGTGTTTGGCTGGTTCACAGCTGCATTAGGACTGGGAGGGCGAAGCGCAGTGAATAGCAAAACCTAAAACTGACATCTGGTTGTGCCAATGTAATATTCCATATCATATCACATCATGTCAGTATATTAACCAGGGTTGACTGGAAGATGGGGTATTCTCTCGGGGATCTCTCGGGCTCACTCTTCTGGGGTTTCGGTTCGGGACCGTCTCGGCTGTGGGGTCATTAGCTGGCACAGGCCGGGCATCGGTCAGTGGGCGGTGAGCACTGTGTACCACTCATTTCAGACAGGGCAGTAAGACTAGCTGTTTGAGTCCAATAATTACATTTGTGAGCTGAGCGGATGAGAGGGGACTATATTCCTTTTAATTCTCTCTAGAGTAGATGGTTGAGAAGTAGCTTCCAAAAGCCGTTTTCAATCAATTCTGAGAAGAAATAATTGAGAACACTCCCCTATCCTGAAATACCACACTAGGACTAGACATATCTTTTTTTCTTCTGTCCACACTGAGTTGATGTCCAATCCTTATCTTAAGATAAATATATGTAAAACATAACATAGCCTAAACTTTCCACAGAACTTTATACATTTTCTTGAGCCTTTTAGAATTATAAAAACAAGTTAGTTTTACTAATAGTTTATATTTAGAAAGAAGCTACATATATCTATGAGCATTGCTTGAAATAATTGTTGGATCTCAATGTTTTAAAGAAAGAAAGTCCACTTTCACATATTTCTGACTTATGTTTTAATTCCTATCATCACACCACCTCTTGAAACACAAACACATAGAACAAAGCAAAAAACCCTTTGAAAACTGGTTATCAGTGTGTAACCCAAAACCAAACTCAGCTTGGAATTAAAGAATTATAGAGCAGTGTGTATAGCTTAGGAGATATCTAATTTTTACTATTATTATTATTATTA
>NW_010339463.1:0-542 GCF_000700745.2 Antrostomus carolinensis | reverse complement strand
ATTGCATGTGTGTGTGCCTCCTTTTATTACATAAGAACACTGGGCACTGATTCATGACTCAGGGGTAAATGGGAGAGACACTGTAGTGCCCATGAATATGCACCAATTCCCTTTGTTTTCATGTCATCCAATGCACACACCTTGCTTTTCACACCTGATGTGACACTTTAAAATAAGTGGGCATCAACTTTTCCATATTCTGTGGCAGGGGAAGGCTGTGACCTTCCATGGCTACCTGCCCAGACCTCCATCCCATGTGAACAGTACAATAGCCTGCCCACATGCTGTAGACCCAATGTATTGTGGAAACACTGACTTTACCCTGCACGTATGGTAGGGCACAGGCATCTCCTTCTTGCCTGCAGCCCAAGTTGCGGCCTGGCTCTGAGGAGTACCCAAAGAAAGAGAGGTGGCTGTCTTTCTCAGAATCTCCTGGGGGCTGAGTGAGAAGCAGGTGTGTGTGTGAACAGTCCACGTTCACATAGGAAGCCTTTATTACCATGCCCAGGTATGACTGATATTCACCTGGAGGGATGTCTGAT
>NW_010339462.1:18405-35169 GCF_000700745.2 Antrostomus carolinensis | reverse complement strand
GGCGGCGGTGGCCGGGAGACCTGTTGTGTGCTGACCTCCCGGGGATGGGCCCTTCTTCCTTCCCAAGTCCTCGCGAAGATGGACTTCAGCTGTCTGCTCCATTGTCTGAAATGCCCTTGGAGGAAAATGGTCAGCAGGCGCTACGCACATAAGCTGATATGTATTTTTTTTAAGTGTAAATTATGTTATCAGGTGGTTTGGAATACAAACAAGCCAAATTTTTTGTTAACCTTGCCAATGCATGTGCTCGTGTGGCTCTCAAATAATCTCTGTAGATTTTTTTTCCTCAGAATTCTGAGCAGACACCTCCCTTCTCTGAGTGAATGACTTCATGCCACTTGCCATGGTCTAGTAAGCACATAACGTTGTGGCTCTTGATGGTCAGTTAATTTTTTAGATCGTGGCATATTTTCTTCAGCTTTCTGGCTATCTTCTTTATTTACATCTTGATCGATGCCAATTTTATGTGACATTTTTATTTAGCTTTTGGCAAAGCCTATGCATTGCAAAATAAAAGTTTGAAGTTGAAATTCAGGTGACTTTAGGCAACAGAGTGGTACAACAGCTCCCTTAAGCAAAATCCTTTGCATCAGGAAACTCTTCTGACTAGGCTAATGAATAGAAATCATTCATTTTTATGTGCAACAATAGAGATTGTAGACATAAGTTTTTGATGTGAGGAGTGGTTTTTACCTTATTCAGAACTTTTGTGTATCCTGGATTGGATTTGTGCTCTAAGGGGAGGAATGCCCAGAAGTCCTTGCAGGGTCTGGGCTTTAAATTACGAACACTAATGTTCAGTACTTCACTTGGTTCTTCCATGTGGCCTGTATTAATGGCTCATCCTTCCTCAGCTCATTTATAAGGTCCCAAAAGTCTCTGTTTCTGAGCCTTCCTTAAAAACTTAGAATGAGTTTTTATTCAGGTTTTACTGGCTTTGTGATGTGGATTGGCATGGGAAATCTCCCTGGTTCTCCTTCTGACCTTTGTGCATCAGTTTGTCTGCTAGTGCTTACTTTGATCTCCACAGAGAGGAGTGGGCTCTCCCTTCTTTATTTTTACTTTGCATATAATCAAAGCTCAATGAATAAAATCAAATGAAGAGCAGTGATAAGTCTTTCTTGTTTCTTTATGCTTTTTTTTCTAATGGAATTGGATCTCTGAGCTTTACTGTAGTGTAAAAATGTTACAGGACCAAATAAAGTGTTGTGGCAAAGAAACTGTAAACAAAACGGAAAGAAACCCCACAAAATCTGGGTTCTTGTTCATTGAAAAGCTGTTATCAGGTCATGTTTGGCTGTATCATGTTTGAAAGAAAACGAAGACTCACAGGAATAGAAATATCACCATTGCTTTCTTTTACTGAAATTGGAAAAGGGAAAAAACTGTGGCGGCTGGTAAGAATGTAGAAATGCTTCCTCTCCACTTGTGTTTGAACATATGTCCATAACAGCTCATCATGAGAAGTCTTGCTGTGTGACTTCGAGATAATCACACAAGTAATGGGACAGTATTGCACCTCTCTCCTACCAGGAAAACCACAGGAGAACTGCCTAGCTTGTTGCACTGAAGGACTGATCCTTGCCTGTGTGTGTCTGTACCTGTGTGGAAATAGGTTATGTGTCATCACAGCAGTGCAGAGGATGTTTGGTTTTTATATCCAGGGGACAGAGGTAAACATCCAGCTGAAAACACTGCCATTTGCTAAGCTGTTACGCCTTTCCCACCAGAGTAGTGTCCCACAGGTGGAGAAGCGCTGTAGGTTTCCCTGTCCAGGGCAGGTGTGATGGACCTTCAGCTGTGGAGAATCTGTTTTGTGGTGGCTGTGTCTGAGCACAGTTATATTGGGAAACTTCCTTAAGGCCTAGGAGACAGAGAATCTCTTTGTACTATAGATCTCCACTTTTGTATATTGAAGGATTTTCCAAGATCTTAATTCCATACAGTGCTGCCTGTTACCTGCTATATAACTCCCAGCGAGCGAGTACTCTTTTTCCCTATTCTGTGATTTATTACTAGGGAAGTAAGTAGTTTAAACACTTCTCTGAGGAAAAACCCTGAGCTTTTGGAGTGGTGCTTGGTAGAAACTGTAGATGAACAGAAGGTTATCAGGTGTAATCCTAAGGCTTAAATTTATGCGTGTCTGGGCTGCACTAGCAAATGCTCTTGCAGGGTATGCAGCATAGTTGGAATAGCTGCAATCCAGCTATGCTGGGCACTAGCAGCACAGCAGATATAAAGGCTTTTCCTTCAGTACCTGTGAAGATAGTCACAGTCCCATACGGGTTCGGGTGACTAATACAGAGGTTTTGTGTTTTGTCTGCTCTTTCTGCCAGGATGCTGTTTTTCAGAACAGTCCCAATGATCCAACCTGTGGCATATCACCTGTTGGGCTGCAGGACGAGAATGCCCACAGCTGGGTTTATATTAGCGATGATTCTGTTTGTAATGGCCAAATCCTTTCCAGCTGTGTCAGTAAGTTAAACCTGTTGTGAGTTTTTCTGAATTCTCTTGAAATCAGCTGACAAAGACTTTGACCATGTTAACAGCACTTGGGGAAAACCCAGAATTTAACCCCTTGACAATAAAATGGGACTCACTTGGTCAAAATTTGTGTGGCCTCTCTGCTTTTGCATATTTCCTTTAAGTGAGCCCCTACTCCCCAGCCTAAAGAGGAAATCAGCTCTTTTTGCTGACACTGGGTTTTGGTGAGACGCGTTGCTTTATTTCGAGAATATAACATAACTATTTGGACAAGTATTGTCCAAAAATGTAAAACCTCTTGCATGGGATTTTCCATATTGTCCTATTAGTGGAATGCGGAAAATACAGCAAATCTGACATCATGCTTCAAAGCAATGACTCATGCATGACTCCTTACCAAGCTGCTTTGGGGGATGGATGATGCTGCTCTGAGAAGTCGTGTCAGCTGGTTGTTAGTGTCATCCAGTTGTGCAGAGTATTACGCTAGTGTTGTGCACAAAGCTTGTTCTGAAATGCTGTTTGTTAGAACATTTCTCTGGCAAAGTAGTTCTCCTTCTGGGAGAATGACAGACTTGCTGCATGTCTTCACCACAGGCTGCATGGGAATCTCTGCTCCAGTGCCTGGAGCACCTCCTCCCCCTCCTTCATCACTGACCTTGGTGTCTGCAGAGTTTTCTCTTGCGTATTCTGACTCCTCTCTCTTGGCTGCTGTTGCCCAATGTTTGGGGTTTTTTTTCCCCTTCTTAAAGACCTTATCACAGAGGTACTGCCACTGTTGCTGATGGGCTCAGCCTCGGCCAGCAGCGGGTCTGTCTTGGAGTAGGCTGGCATTGGCTGTGTCAGACACAGGGGAGCTTCTGGTGACTTCTCACAGAAGCCACCCCTGTAGCCCCCTGTTACTAAAACCTGGCCACACAAAGCCACTACAGCAATAATGAAGTGTTCCTTCCCTGTGGCTTCCTGGGGGTAGAGGAGGTGTTGTATTTGACCGACTGTTGCTGAGGAGGAGGCAGAGAAGGCTGCACTTGGCACAGGGACAGCAGAAGGAGGAATGTTCATCCTCAAGAGTCAGAGGATTACTTACTTGTTCGCACAACAAGCGCACCTCAGGGTCTGTCATGTGAGTAAAGGCAGTGGGATGATTCATGTGCCAAATTATCTTGATGTATAAATCCTGGAAATAAATAGATCTATAGCTTTCCTGAGAGAAGGAAGGGTGAAGGAGCATACAGTAAATGCTCGTGCATGTGACTGTTGTGAAAATATGGTGGAAACATATAGACCAAAGTGGTAAAATGTGGGTAGAAGGATGAAGAACAGTGGAAGAAATTTTTGGGGGGGCAAAGGAGGTTAAAATGAAGAATTGAAAAGGAGAATGAATAATTTGGATTTGAACGTGCTAGATCCAGACCTTAACTCTATCCATAGTGTAATAACTTTTAATTAAATTATAATATTCAAGAAGAATATATTTGCTTCTGAAACTTTTGAAGAAAGTGTAACCGCTGAGTAGGTGGAAATGTCTGCTGAGAATTTGCTGCAATACGGAACTGGTTTGACAGGAGTAGCTTTCATGCAGAAACAAAACATGCTCTTCATTCATGGTTCTTCCTGGAGTTAGTTCAGTGACTTGTCCAGTCAAAGGTGGGAAATGACAAAAGCTGTGGAGCTTTTTTTTCTTTTGATCTATGAATAACAAGAAGCTATGGAAATCACATCTGTCCTTATAAAAACTTGAGGGACATAATACAACCAAATTCACTAACTGTGGATAATGTACTAACTGTAATTAGTTAGTTTAATATACAAATGTGTTGATAAATTTACTTTCTTCTTCTTCAGCACATTTAGAAGGACTTAATTTGAGTTTAAAATACTGTTTTTATTACTTGCACCTTAATATTTGTACAAGTTCTTTTGTCCTATTTATAAAATGTTTTACAGCTAATGAATATGAAATGTTCAATAAAAAATGAATAGTCAAATACTGAAGAAAAAGATACTAGTAAGTACTTTATAAAGATTTTTATAAAGTAGTTTCCCAATGAGTTTAAATCACATTGTTCCAGGAAAAGTTCTAGAAAGTACAAATGCAAGGCGAGATCAGAACAGTTTATTTAAATTGGAGTTAAAGTAGATACTTCGAAGTCAAAGTGATTTAACCAGCTCACACTGCGTATTGAACCTCAGATTCATGTTGGAGAAAGGTGAGCAAATAACAAAGAAATTCCAGTGTTAAAATGGGTATAGTGTGATTTTTTAAAAATTATTATTTTAGAGGTAGAAGCAACTATTTTTGGGGGGTTTTTTGTTTGGTGGTTTGTTTTTTTTTTTTTTGCTGGTGTAGAAGACTCCAGCAACGCTGGACGAGACGCTGGTGAGAAACTTGTGAAATCAAGCATGCATGTATGCATTTGATGTGTAGTTGATTGCTTGGGTAGGGTGGTGTAGGAGAAACTACAGCTGGAGCAGATTCTGAGACCCAGTGGGTTTGGTCGTGGGCTGGGAATGTGTTTCTGCTTGTCCAGCAGCCCTGCGTGCAGGACCGATGGGGTGAGGGATGTGTTGCCAGGTCCTACGAGGGATCGGTCTTGCTTTGTATCCTGGCAAGGCCCAGGGGCAAGGAGCAGGGCTGGTGGTGCCAGAGAACCCAGGGTGGGAGAGAGGAGCTTGTGCTGCTGGTGTGGGATGGGCCTCAGCTAATAGTACTGATGCAAGGAGTGCTGTTTGTACTCCAAGGACCTCAAACTGAGGCACGTCCCATGGAAGGTAATTTTGGATACTTGTGTCACGGCTGAAGTGGGTAATTTTAAGACCAGGGTGCAGCACCAGTTTTTAGGGTAATGTCTCTTGCTGTGATGCATCAGTGAGAACAAAGTAGTTGAAAGTAGCTGCTGGGAAATTTAAATTCTGTCAGGGCTGTGCTAGGTGACATGCTGCTTGTTGGTAAGGTTTCTTTGTGTTGGTATCACAGAGCAGAAGAAAGGCTGTGATTTTGCTGTGGTGTGTTTCTGGTGGTGGGGACTGAGAGGGGAACAGATAAGAGAATTTTACACTGGGAGTGCAAGTACAACCTTATGATGTTGGGTTAAGGTTGTGTAGAATTACAGACAGAGGCAAATAATGATCTTTAATATTAAAGACTGAAAGGAAAATAACTGGTGTCAGGAGTACTGAGATTTTGTGCCCTGGGATTCCGTCCTGCCACTTCTGCAGTCAAGCATGGGATACTTAGGAGTATCCTGTGCTTGCGGTAGCATCGGGGTAAACCCTCTAGGGCTGCAGCCCTCCAAGGTAAATAGCTATTTTTTTTTTTTAATGGCAGTTAATTTAAAATTCCATTTTTGTTGTTTATTAGAACCTTGTTCATGCTGTTGTCACTAATGGCCTGTCAGGCTTTCCATTACACACCAGTGTTTCAGGGGATTTGTAATTTCCCTATGAAGGTTAGCTTCTGTCAGGAGCTTGACAGACATCATTCCAGATCAATAATAAAATGTAGTCTTTTTTTTATTATGGCTTTTACATATTTTTTTGAGCAGTTGGGTTATTAGTTTATTCTTTCTCCTTAGTGGAGGTGAAGACTTATTAGATATTCATGTCCTGCTCAAGCATATACATGTTCAGACTGGAGGTGCTGAAGTAAGGAGGCAGGTTTGGGTTTTCGTTTTTTTTAAACAAAACAAAAAACCACCACCCAAACCCCACCCCAACAAAAATACCCTAAATACCCTTCAGAAAATTTTTGCCCCAACTAAATAAGCAGTTTAGTTTTTAAAACACAGCATGCTGCTGTTAATTTTTTGGATCCTAGCAGAAGTTTGCTGGATGCCAAATTTTCTGAAAATTAGTCTCTCAAGGCTGAATTGTGAATCTGTAAGCCTGACAATGAGAATAGTCAGGGTATTTTAAAATACTCATCTCTTATGTATGTAGTACTGTAGTTCTGGTTGATACCTTAACTGTTTGGTTTGGTTGTTCTAGCAGTATATGCTCTAAACCTAGTACTAGTTGCAAATCCATTTTGAAGTCTGGGTTCTGTTTTGAACTTAAGATGAATGAGAGGTCTGTTTTAGGGATTAAAATACATTTTACCTTTACAGTTCAGGGTGGATCTTATAATGATTTAACTGTATATCTGGTTGGATTCTTTCCAAAGAAATGAAAAATTGAATTTCCTGAAGGATTAAGCACATTGCTCTGCTCTCCTCTCTTATTATCTGTGTTCAGGATGCTGATCAGTAGAAAAAGCTCAGAGGATTCAGACTTTTCAACAGTTGAAATATACTGTGTCTTATGTTCCAGCTACATTTTGGGAAAAACTATGCAATTAAAAAGTTATTAATGATTGCTACATCTACTTATCCTTGTAAATAGGCTAAGTAGGATCAGGATAGCAGCTCATTGACATTAAAAGTATTACCATGAAGTGAATGATAAGGTGTAAAGAGAAAGTCTGTACAAAAATCAATTAATGGTCTCTGGAGCCCACTGAACAGTGAAGGTACTTTCTTCCAGTTGGTATTCAAAAGAATGTGAAACAAGCTGCTTTTGGCCTGTTTGCGGCCCCTTGGGCTAAACAGAGTGAATGTCAGAGTCAAGGTTGCTCTTTTTTGTGTGTGTGTGATCCCCAAAAATGCATTTCCTGCATTAATAAAAGTAATTAATAAAATGCAGTTAGGATGCAGAAACACCAGGTACAGCATCATCCTGCTCCTGTAGAGGAGTTGTGGTAACCTGGGTGCACTTCAACAGCAGTTCTGTTAACTGAGGTTAATTAGATGCAGCAACAGTCCCAAGTCATGTTTTCCCCTGAATTGTTGCTGTTTCGGGCATGAATACTACGTGAAAGGTTTTATAGGGTTTTCTATGATCCCGTTTTAGAAAGAAGGCTTTAAAACTGAAATTCTTGTCGTTTTGGTTTGCCTGGTCTCTAGTACTGACTGTGTGCTAGTACTGTGCAGAAATGGAACCCTGACAACAATAATATTCTTTATCTTCCATCTCTGGGGATTCCTTAAGCATGTTTCATTAGGGGGCTCAAAGTTAAATCCCTTTGAAGTTAATGTATTGTTTTGCAGGCAGATAGGGTGTTGTGACATGAAAAGTGAGTCCTTTTCGGCCCATGTCCTTCCTGCCACTGCAGAATGAGGAAACGGCTACTGGTGCTGGTATTTCGGCTGTATCTGGTGTTTCAAAATATTCTTTGTGTAATTCTCTTTCTTACAACTGGATCTCTCAGAAGGCATAGCACATGGCCGGCAATCAACAGTCCTTTGTGTTAGGACCAATCTCAAAGCATTCCAGGATGTTTCCAGGTAGAACAGTGTGCTTGATATTCAGAAGTGTGTTTGAGGCCGCCTAATCTATGTACTCTGTCTGGTTTCCCTTGTGGGAAATTACATTGTTGGACTTTCTGTCTCTCCCTTTTAACCAGGATGTGGTCAGTGAGTTGGGCTGAGGCTGCTCCTGGTTTTGGTGTTAGTGCTGGGGTGATGAAAATCTTTATGGCTCAATAGTGTCCTAACTTTTTGTGAGCTACCACTCAGAGGAGAGAGGCCACGTATTCAGTAATTGCCAGAGGCTGTCTCCATGCCTGGATTCTCAGTTTCATGAAATTTGCATTAGGTGTTGCTACTACTTTATGAATCTGTTGGGGCAGCAGTGTGTAGGGTCTTCTGTGGGAAGATTGGCAGCACTTTGAACACTTGGGTGGTGTTTCCCTTGATCAGATGGGTGTGGAAGAAGTATTACTTCTGATTATCTATATCTGAAGTAATATAGATAGTTTCAGCTCCAATCTCTGTTTCATGTCTTAACTACCAAGCTTGGATAAAAACAAGTAAGTGTGTTGGGAGTTCTCGGTCCTGTCTCACAGGGCTTCGTGTAATCAGCAGGTACTTGAGAGATGGCTTAAAATGTCAGTGAAGCGTGAGCGGTCTTTGTACTATGAAGAGTTTGATTTAATTGCCTGGTGATGCTGAAACCTCATCAGGGTGAGGGAATTCTTTTGAAATGGTTTTATGGTATTCTGCTAAGAGCCATGAAAGATTTCACCGTAAATTTATTCCTCTGCTTTTTCAGAGGACAGATACAGAAGTTCTTGAAAGTCTAGCCATGTTATATTTTCCATAGAGTATGCTTCCTTGCCTGCCTTAAAGGACCTTGAGAGGTGGATTTTAAATTTCTGTAAAAATCAGTGCTCCATAATAATTCACAGGGTGTTTAGTGTGCTTTAAGTAATCAGTCTTGAGGAGATGAGTGTATTTCCTCATAAGGGTCACTTCTGCCTAGTTACTGCCTGAGCTCATCTTTTTCATAAACAAAGCAGCAAGCTCATCACAGTTTGTCTTGGGAAAAAAAGCTGTGTGAAAACCAAGTGGCTTCCTAAATAATCATGATCCAGTTTTTTTATACTTCGTATATCTATATCTATATCTATATATACACACACACTTAAATACTTTTTTTTCCTTGGTTTTAATGAAAATTTTAATTCTGCTTAAATAATGAAGATCTGAATGGATGACCTGTGCTTTTCATAACGAGGGTGACTAAACTGTAGTCAAAGCATCATGTGAATTGTTAGTAGGCCATGTTTTACGTTAATAAAGGGGAACTAATTTCTTCTTCTCTTTGATCTTTGATATTACAGATTATGGTATGTTGCGTTCTTTCGTCTGACTTGTCAGATTTGTACCAGATTGTGTTTCATAACCAGCTTTTTTTTTTTCCTTTCAGTTAAAAAAGGTACAAAGATGTAAAGGTGTACATGAGGAGCTTTGGGGATATAGGTGCTTTGAAAAATTTCATCATCGTTATTGTGGTCCTGGAACATTTTTACTTTCTTCTGTTCAACAACCGTCAGACTAACTTATTTGTGTGTGTGTGTGTATACATACACACACACGCATATGTATATATATTTAATTCAAGGCATTGATTCTATGACAAAATAAAATGTCTTTTATGGGGGAATGATGCCTTTAGTACTTGTTCCATGTTTGAGCTTGCCTAGTTTCTCTGAGCAGCCAATGAGGAAAAAATGATTGTCAGCATAACGGGAACAAGTGAAAAAGCAGGCAAAGTGTTAAGATCCAAAGTATGCTCTTTGCGACTTTTAAAATTTTGCTGTTTTTTATTTATTTCTAAAATAATGTTTCTAGGTATCTCCAATATAAAGAGATTAAAAAGTTTGGACTTGCTTGGAATCCTGTCTTGAAGCTCACTCTACTCTTTTGATCTGAAGCTTTATAGTTTGGCTTTTGTAGATGGTGCTGACGATGTTGCACTCTGAGCAGGCTGGTGTCCCATTTCTGGAAGCTTTGCTAGCCTGTGCACGAGAGGCAGTCTGTCTTGAGTCCTTACTGTAACATGGTCAGGAGCACCACCTTCAGCTGCTGATATTTTACTGCCATGAAACTTTCTTCAAGTATTGCCAGTGCACAGAAGACTGTCATCCCTGAGACTTTCAACCTGAGGTTTTATTGTTCATCGTTCTTTTCGCTGGATGTCTCTGGCACTACAGAAGGAGGGGTGGGAATGAGTCACTCTAAACTGGAACACAGGTGAAGTCTATAACTGTGCACACACACACTGAGGAGGGATATACCAACCATTAATGCTGAACTTCAGAGATCTGGATTTAGTGTCCACTCTTCTGTAGATTTCTTCTGTGATTTTGGGCAAGTTGCTTGCACTTGTGTTCCCCCATATGATATGGGGAAATAATAAGCAATTACCTCAGAGGGAAAATTCTCCTTTACTTGACAACTCTACTAATATCTTGATGGGTGGCAGCTGAGAGCTTACTCGGTAAGCAGCACCCTGGAGGGGTGACACAGCACAGCCACAGTGGAGCGCACCAGGGAAGCATGGGTCCATCGAGTGTGGATTGTCCTCATCAGTCCTGAGCTCACTGGTTTGGCAGGAGGTTTGAGCAAATGAGAGCAGCAAGGAGAACACAAGGTTGACAGTTCATGTATTGCAGCACTAAGTGATTTAATGGCTTCTTTCCCCATCTGAACAAAAACAATCCTGTAAATAACATTATTTTTGCTTGGTCAACAAAATCCATAAACATAGTTGTCTGTGGGTTTTTTGGATCAAAACTTGAATTATGAGTTCAGGTCCTTTCTGACCTGAATTATTCTGTGTTCCTACCAAACAAGAAAGAGCCAGGTTCGAATTTTTCATCCTGTATTGTTCTGAATGCAGGAAAAGGGGGAAATCAAACATAGACATGTCCTTCCTCTTTCTACTTTCCTGGCAAGAAATTTTAAGAGGAATCACAAATGTTTCTTTTTCAGCAAAATGCTGTGAAAAATGCAGCAATTAGAACTATAACGATTACCTTGTACTTGTTTGTTACTGTCTCTTAAACCTGAGATTGAGGTAATTTTCTGAAGTTTACAGAAAACAAAAGGACAGGGTGGTAATTGGTGTTTCTGTGACTCTATCTGAAGCCTTTATGTATGTCTTTAAATGTCAGATCTATTCTTCAGTGCTTTGATGATTGAAGAATATTAAGATTTATATTCTTCAAAACTCTAGTGGCAACATCAAAAGATAGTAAACTACGTAATCAGAATCACAGGGGAGGATGTTTGTAAGCCCAATGGTGGGGAAAAGCAGAAAAAGACATTGCTGCCTTGTGCTTTTGCTGAGGAATCTTCTAAATAGGACTCTTTTTTCTCAACTCGTGTTCCTACTTGAGACCTTGTAACTGTCATGAGATAGAGGCAGTGATTTCTCAAGGGATAGAGGTTGTGACTGTGTTTTGTTTTCCAAACCATATTTTGTAACCACTTTTTAGTCTGGAGAAAGTGGCTGGTTGGGGGTGATATGGTAGGTGAGAGACCAACCCAGGGAAGGAAAGAGGGCAGAGGAAACAGAGTTAAACCATAGTCATGTTACAGGTTGGAGGCAAAAAGCTATGAAGTCAGCTAAATATTTGATCCAGTATCATATTCCCTGGGCCACTCCACTGTAGTACACCCAGCACCGGCCTTCCAGATCTATAGGCATTTGTAGCAGTGCAGGTCTCTTTGGAGGAGAAATTGGAGTAGTGTTGCTGGTTACAAATGGAAAAGGTGTGTTTGCAGCAGATAACACATTAATGGTGGGTGAAACCTCCATTTATTAAACCCAATAGTGGCTTTGCAGTAGCTGCCCTCTGTCTTAAGGAGTAGGGTGCTGCTGGCTTTAGGGCAGCAGTTCTGGGTTCTGACTGAAGTTATTAGTATGTTGTGGATGTTGCATTTTAAATCCTCCTTTTTTTTTTTTTTTTCTCCTTTCTCTCTTTTATCCAATAATGACTATTTCCCCAGAGAACCAATTTTTTTTGTTTTCAATTGTTCTGTTGTGGACTAAATTAAAATCTTGTGCTTTACTTGGAGCTGTCAAGGAATGATACCTTTCCTCAAGCATGCGAGATGCCTGCAGCACAAAAAGCTGCTGTGCTGTCAAGGGGATTGATGGTCTCCAGATCAGCAGTTCTGCAAGCTGTATGCAGTGCCTACAGGCCAGCCTTGGACTGTTTGGGGTTTTTTTCCCCTTTTGATGGTTTCACAGTGACGGGATAAGCTGTTAAAGAAAACATTTTTCTTCCTTGTATGAATGTGGTTTGTTTAAAGAGGGCGGCCTGTTTTTGCAGTAAGAGGAGGTTTCACTGGGATGCATGTGAATGGGCAGACACTATTCACTTTTATTTTTAGCTAAATAGCTATATTTGTTATCTTAGAGGCCTGTGTTAATAATAATGGAAATGTTAAAGGTAGTGCTGCCTAATTAACAAATATCTAGGCACTGACAAAGATATTCAATTTGTTGGACGTAACGTTAAGTAGCACTTTAGCCCAAAGACTTTAGAAAGCAACTCAGTGGGATATTTTTTTTAAAGGGCTTGTTTTTTTTAAGAAGTACTTCCTTCTGTAGATTTATTTTATGTATGTGTGTCAAGTTGGACACCCGGTTGATTCAGTGTCAGTTTGGTTTTTTTAAAACCTTGGCTGCAAGATGAGTGAAAGTGTTGGTTGTCAGCTTCTAAAAGCGAGTGGGTTTGTGGTCTAGAAGGTAAGTGAGAATTACGGCTTCCAGTGCAAAGTTGCCAAGTGTTCACTTGGAAAGCTGCTGCCAGTGTTTCTACTTCAAACAAAGAAAGTGAATTTGGAAAATACCAGTGTATGATAGTAGGCGTGTGTAGGAAAGAGCTCTGCTTCCCTGCACACTGCTGTTATAATAATTACTCCTTCCTTCTGCCTTGACAGCATGATGCTAACTATCAGCCTGCAGCCAAGATAAGGTGTTAGGGGAGGGACATGCACGAAAACATCAGTAACAGCCACACTGTAGGTAGTTTTTTAAGGCTAGAATTCTTCCAAAATGGGATTTGCTGGTTTTACCTGGTCTACTACAATAGTCTCTCAGACAGTGCTTTGACAGTGGTGTTTATTGAATGGGAACAGAGAGACGTTGGATGTCATAATCTACAGGACTGTCGGTCTTTGATCAGAGCAATTGCTTTGGCAGAGGACATAAACAGCATGTATGTGTAGCGTTGAACATGCACGTCTGTCCTGTTACAGACAAGTTCCTGTACTCCAGCAGTCCCAACATGCTTCATAAATTACTGAGTGATCTTCTCAGGTTGGATTTAGGTCTTGGAAACTTTGGGACTGTAGATACTGGAAGCAGTAGTAGGGAATGTGTAACCACTCATCCCTCTTCCACTGGTTTTAAAGTGATTGGATCCACTAGAATCAAGGTTGCCTCAGTTAAGGGAGGATGGTTACACCTGCACTAAATTCCCCCAATTATGTCAGTTAGGAAATACAGAAGCTTTTTGTGTTAGACTCTTATGTGAAAGACATAACTATGTGATTCCTCTGGTGTTACCCTCATGAATTAATTAAATATGGGGAAGCCATGCTCCAGTCCCTTGTGGAGTTGCACACGGGTTTGAGTGAGGTTCGGATGCAGCTTTTGGGGAAGGTCCAATAGAGTTTTCCAGTTCCTCAAAGCAGCTGGTAGTCACAGGTTGGCATAGGTGTTGTGTGTGTACCTGGAGTCAAGCTGTGGGTAAAATAGATCTTAACTGCACATTGAAGACTGAACTGCCATGTGTTATGAGAGGCTGAAGTACGGCAAAGTACTGATGAGTGTTGGATGAAAATGAGTTGTTTATTTCTGTGCACTAAAGTTTGGTAGCAGATAACTGTATCCTGTCAATTGCGTTGACCCTTGTTGCGATTAGATATTTAAATATAAACTGGCAGATGCCTGTAAGATGCTGTCTCGATTTGGTAT
Source organism: Antrostomus carolinensis (assembly GCF_000700745.2). NCBI lineage: Eukaryota > Metazoa > Chordata > Aves > Caprimulgiformes > Caprimulgidae > Antrostomus > Antrostomus carolinensis. The sequence goes on along the minus strand of NW_010339462.1, from coordinate 21,378 downwards.
TTCATATGATAGTTAATTATTTCTCTCTAAATTTAGCATCTAGGATTTCTCTGTCTTGGAAAACATTTCTCTAATGGTTCAGTTTGGATTCCCCTTTTTGCAAGTGGATTTCTGTAGATGGTTCACAGGAGTTTATGCTTTTAAATCCTGTGGACTTTGATTCAATGTTAAGTATTAATTGAAATGATGGTTTTCACAGCATATGTAGTAATAGAAGAGAGAAAATGTGACAGAAAGAGGCGTGAATTTTAAGAATAAGTTTTACGATATTTTTTTCTGGAGGAGTTTGTGTTTGTGTTCTCAGACACGATGATAAGCAGCAAACTTCTGCAGCAGAAGAACAAGTGCAGATGGAAATGGAGAACTGAAACAAATGTAGATGAGAGAAAGTAAGGTCTGTCCCACCTTCCCCTTCTGAGTAACAGAGAAACCATCCCAAGGAAAATAAAGGAGAAAACCACAGTGCTCAGGGTCCAAGCACTGAGACTTCTTGATGCTTTTGTGTGAGCGAACAGTTGTTTTCCTTTGATATTCTCATTACCTGCATAAAACAAAGTAACAGATAAGCAAGGTTTGTTTTGGGGTTTTTTTCCCCTACCCAGGATGGGAGGAATCAAAAGAGGGTCCAAATTTGAAGAAGCTCTAAAACCACAGCCAAATGTTGTGGCTAGTGTTTAAACTCAGACGTGTTCAGTTATACTTTTTTCTGTCACTTTAAGTAGTCTTTCAAAATACTGCACAAAGATTTGTATGTCCATTGCATTTTGGCAGCCAGCATCAAATCTATTACAGCACCGCAATATATGGTATTATGTGGCTGTCATGTGAAAACAAGGATTCACCTCAATGCTTGTGTTGCTAAGTTCAGGTATTCATATACTTAGAATAGACTTTAGCATGAGTTGCAGGATCAGCTGAGTTGTTCTCGTCACATGACTTCCACAAAAATATTTTGAGGAGTTGGACTTTAATAATACACGAACTCGTGGTAGACCTCTACAAAAGTCATTCTGTGTTCCTCTCAGTGGGAGAAAGCAAAGAGAAAACAAGTGTGATAAAGGTAACCAAAGAGGCAGGTGGTAGTGAAGTTTAGAAAGCAGAAATCAAAGTGTTCCAGAAGCTGACGATTTCTGAGGTGACCGGAAGTGCTTTAGAAAGCAGTTGAGGATGTAGATAAGATATGTTATTGGTATCTAGAATGGTGAGGTGAATACTGGGCAGAAAATCTTAGTTTGGTAAGAAAATAAGAATTAAAAAACCAAACCAAATGAACAGCAGCAACAAAAAAGCCACCACAAAACTACAGGAGGATGCTTACCAAATTTAGTATTTGAACCACCATGTCCTTTATCTCATAAGGTAACAGTTCTTCATAGCAGTTGCTCTACTGTATTTTAGCTGTTTTCTGTATAAGGAGGTGCTCAATTTGACCTAGAAAAGGCAATTCAGTCCATGAAAGAAGTTCCTTGTGTTGTGTATTGTTCTCCTTCCGTTGTATATTCCAGGTGTGCTTAAAGCCACACTCAGGATAAATTTCTGTGAATTACCCCTCTCTTGGGTGAAATGCAATAAAACGGAAAGTAGTGGAAAAGAGTGGTGTGAATTCAGAAATGGCTGTGTAAGATCTTAAGAGTAAGGAGACAACTGAGAAACATGTTGTGTTGGTTGACTGTTCTTCAGTTCCAAGAGTGTTCCTCAGATGGCTAGAATTGTTTCCATTGCTGATGCAGTGGACTTTTATGAATTTAATCTTGGAAAATTAAAACATTAAATACTGAGCTTTCATTTTTGGTTAGGCTCTTTTCCTGTGTTACATTTTGTTGATAAAGAGACGTTAAAACCAAAGAGCTCTGGGCTTAATTTCCTTAATACAAAGCTGTGCAATGTCATACTATGGTTGTATTTTAAGTGTTGCCTGTGAGAACTCTGTTATACCTTTTTCTAGGCCTGTTAATGTGTTGTCTTGTACAAGAGCACATTTGAAATCTTGATCATTGTGTATGAGGGTAAATTCTTTCTTCTAGTCATGCTAGAGCTCTACAATGAGAAGATTTGAACAGCAGGGAAGAAGAAGAAGAAATAGTTTTGTGGAAAGGCATGTATGTGCCCAAAACCTGGTTGCATTAAAAATTCTGCCACTGGGTTTAGCTGATTTACAAACTTTGTGGTCACAGAACAAGTTGGAATTACCTGGTTTTGGAGCTGTAATAGTTCCATAGTAGTTCCTCTGTTCAATGCAGTCAAAGGAGGAAGTCAGCTGTTGGAAGTTACGATGGAAGGGGTAGAAATCAGTGTTTTGCCACAGAACGATGCCATGACACATGCTGATCTTTAATACTTTGAAAAAGTTCAAAGAAGGGCAGCAGAGGTGCTATGGAGATGGCTTCTCTACAGGGGATGTTTACCTGGTAGGCTGGGACTTCTCAACCTGGAAAAAGGATGCTTCGGGTCTTGTGTGTAGTGGAGATTTGTAGACTGGGTGGAGTGAATACAGTGTATAGGCAGTAATTGTCCACTGCATTTTCCTGTGAGGAAAACCGTTGCATAGAATTGGAAATTGATAGGTTTAAAAAAAAAAACCAAACCAAAACCGAACAAACAACAGAACTACCTAAAAACCCAAACAACCCCACCACAAGGTGTGGTAAAAGCTGTGGTGTTCATGCTCACAGACAGTTTTGGGTTGTAAAAGCTTATGTGGGTCCAAGGAGAGCACGAACAGGTCAGTAGAACAGAGATCCCGTGGGAGCTACTGCATACACAGGTCTCGGCATGGAAGGTCGCTGACCTATGAATCACTGGGGACTGTGGGGGTCCTGAGGAGAAAGGTAACGCACTCCTGCCTTTGTTGGCTGTTCCTCCCTGTCCATCTACATTGCCCGCTGTTTCAGGAATGATACTGGGATAAACAGCCTTTGGTCTTGACTCACAGTTCTTAACGTGCTGGTTTTACATTCCTTGGAACTGAAAGGA
>NW_010339462.1:14840-18367 GCF_000700745.2 Antrostomus carolinensis | reverse complement strand
CTGTAATAGCGTTTCACGAGGTAATGGCTTAATATGGAATGAATTTGAAGTATTCCTTCTTTAATTTCATACTTTACAGTTCCTAGTTATTTGAATTTAGCTTCTTAGTGCTATTTCTATGCTGTAATTCTGTAGAATTACTGGATATATAACTTTGATCATTAAACCAAATGTGAGAAATTGTGCTGCAGAGTAATACCCCAGTGTTAATCCCACACAGCTAATAAGAGATAAGAAGAATAAGCTCTTTTGTGTCCCTGTTTAATTAACCAGTGCAGATCAAGGTAACTGGTATGGAGCTGGTTTAGGAAGAGGTTAAACCGCAATTTTGTGGTGTCTTGTCAGTACACTGACAGTTTTAGACAGTTGATGACAATTACATTGGTAACCAGTATTGAAATAGATCTTCAGTATCTTTCCATTGATGCTCTTAGACTCATCTATGCTTATGCTGCTTTGGAGTCATAATTTACAAACCTAAGAGCATTTTTGACAAAGAGTGCTCAAAGCATGTTGTTCTTTAACTACAAATGAACTATTTGGAGGATTTTTTTTTTTTAATGAATTCATTGTCTCTGTGACAGGATAAAAATATTTCCTCCTCATGACAGATAGAATGGAGTCAAGTAGGACTGCTAAGTGACTTACTGAAACCCAAAGAGTTGGTGAAGGGAGAAGACATCACCCCTCTGGTGGGGTTTGGTTTGTTGGGTTTTTTCCCTTTGGACAACTTTGCAGAAGTTGTAATGTTATGCAGGCAATCCTGAAAGTGAGGATGTGTAAGTTTTCATGCCTCCTGTACAAAACGGGATCATCTGGGAATGTTTCATTTTGAATTTAGTGTCTAAATATGTGAAAGAGCTTCTCCAAAATGGTCAGGAGCTATGGTTACAGCTCTCTGACTCTGCTTCCCAGTGTCTTATCTCCTTCTGACTAGGCTCTTTTCTCTTATGATATAGGTGTGTGGAAGTGTCGTGCCTTTCCCCTCCACCACCCCCCTACTTTTTTGCTGGGAAAGTACTTAAACTTTTGGGCCCTAAAATAAATGTTGAAGAAGATGCTTCAATTGCCGGGTTGTTAAGCTGTGCTCTCTGCTTTGCCCTCTACTTTGTGTTCCCTCCCTGGGAAGGTTTGCAAGGCCAGAACCTCTTTTGGTTCCTTTTTTCTTGATGTCTTTCCCAGGTGAGCTAGAGCCCCTTCTTAGACTTTTTTTTTTTTTTATCCCAAAGTAGTGTATTTTGTTGTCGAAAACCTGTTGAGACCTTCTTTTGCTGCAAACTGGTAGAATTGGTATTTGTGTCTGAGGATTTTTTTCTGCCCCATGCCCTCCCCTTCCCTTTCTAAAAGTCTTTGAGCCTAGTAAGTAGTAGCATTGGGGCTGAGTGAAGCCCTTAAATGCCTTAGACCCGTGTTAACTGTTTGTATCTTTGACTAGAGGTGCTATCACTGTGTTCTTGTGCACAGTAGTAATGTGCAGTGTCTAGAAAGACTGTATGGTGGTAATGAATCGAGAAGCTGTGGTCTGGTATCCTTTTGGTCTAGAAGCACAGAAAGGAGGTGGTTTCTGTTAGGAGGAAGAGGAGAAGAGGTTCAAACAGTAGGAGCTGCAGGAAGAGGTAGGTAAACACATTGTAGGTTTTAGAGATGATTGTAGGATAGAAAAACCAACTTCTTGAACTTCAGTAAAAACATGCTGAAACATAAAAAGCAAAGGAACTCAAAAGACAGCACCTGACATGAGAGATGAACATAGGAATTGCTTTTCTAGTGATAAACACTTAAATGGAGTAATTACAACAACCTCTTAAAAAAAATTGCTCTGGAAGTCAGGATAATGGCTAGTTTTACTTGGTAGTAGGTATAATTAGGTGCCTGGACTACCTCTAAGCATTGTTAGACAAAATCAGCAGAAAGTGGTGGAATAAATATTACCACTTTTTCTGTTCTTTGCACAACGTATTTCCTTTGCAAAAGTCTGCAAAGAGGAGGTCAGTGCTTTCTCTGTATTTGGTAGCTCCTTATCGATACTGTTAATAAATCAGAAATAACTGACAGATCAACAACCCGAATGTCTCCTTTTGTTAATGCAGTACTGAACCAGATTAAAGCAGCTTCGTGGACGAACTGAGCTCAGATCTCTCAGCATTGATTGTGTCTGCACTCCTGTTCCTGCTTGCCAGAAGCTAATTAGGAAGTAGAAAGAAAGACCCAAAATGTGTTACATAAATACTATAATTACATTTATTAGGAGATCTGTGTACATGTGTTAGATTAGCACTGGCTATCCTTGTCTTTAATTATTTGATTTTGGTAATTCAGTTCTGCAGCCAAGCTTCTTGTTAATCGAAGCAGATTTACACAAAACCCAGGTGTAGTGCTTGAGTATGGGAAGGCAACCTGGGGAAAGGATTTTGGTGTTCCTGCCTGCTTGCCTGTAGCTGTTTCGGGAGAAGCAGGTTGTGTGGTTGTTGAGCTGTTGCAGTGCGTTGGCAGTTCCCCTGTGGAGCCTGCAGAAGAGTCCCTTGTCCTGCTGGGGTGGCCAGGCTGGTTGTCATCGTCCCCCAGTCACTTGCAGGAGCTTTTCCGAAGGCTCATAGCAAAAGGCAGAAGCATCTCTAAAACAAACTGAGGGATTTGATGGAGGGTGGCAGCACAGGGACATCTGTGTGGTAAAACTCCGTGTGACCTCTTACAGAAGGGGAAGGTGATGCTGCTTTACCAAATCTGAGCAGGTTTGTTTCTCGCACTCACGTGTTTGGCTCCCACAGCCAGTGGCACTGGGGCCGAGGCAGGGATGGGATCGCTGGTGTGTGACACAGAGGAGAAGGGCCCCCACCTGCCTGGCCCTTCCCTTGTCTCCTGGCTGGTGGTGAAGGAATGACTTGGGCCTGTGGGTGCTTTGTGTTTGGTTTTTCAGGTGGGTTCTGTGGTTTGTGAAGGTGAGTTCAAGCTTCATCCTTGCACTGTGCCAGAGGCCTTGAACAGGGAGTTTCTTGGTTGTGCCTCTGTTGCCATGGTAATTCTGGGAGATGTTGTCCATGGGACCTCCCTTCCCTGGCCAGACGTGGCTGGATCTGGCGCTGGGGGGTTCTGGTGGGAGACATGTGTTCATGGGAGCCTGTCCAGGGGCCGTGGAAGCAAAGGGCTCTGTGAGGAGAGGCCATGGAGAAGGGGCTGGTGGTGACCTTGGGGTCCCCTTCCCTGGGACCTGAGGCCAGGCTGGTGTCACCGTCCTCATTTGCATGAGGAAGCCCCTTGTCTGCTTGCGGTGTTTCCCAGAAGCCTTTGCTCCCTGGTTTGTTGCCAGGGCAGCTACTGGACGTTACCTGCACCTCTGGAGCAGCCGTGGAGGAGGCGAGAGAGGCAGCTCTGCGGTTCCCTCACCCCAGGAGGAGCGCTTCTGCACCTTCTGTGTGTCCTGTGGCATCGCCAGCACAGTGTCTGCGTCTCCGAGTGGCCTGGGTAGCCATGCTGCGTCGGGAAGGGCAGAGGAACAGCTGCCCCAAGCAAGTCCGGTTCCAGCTCCC
>NW_010339462.1:7793-14802 GCF_000700745.2 Antrostomus carolinensis | reverse complement strand
CTGCCCAGCTCACAGCCCCAGCCGTTCCTGTGACTGGTTCCCCGTGTGTCTTGGCGGAGCACGGGCGGAGTGTCAAGGATGGCCAGCCACCCCTCAGGCAGAACTGGTGGAGGAGACTTCTTGCTCGTCTGCGTGGATGGAACAAGCCCTGTGGAGTGAAGACAGCCCCTGTGGTGCATACACCCCCCGTGGCAAAGACAGTCCCTTGGGCAGAGGAAACGCCTTTTGCAGAGCCTGTTTATTCTCGCTTTGATTGTTTTTTTCTGTGGTTTTTTTTTGACTGTATCTAATTTCACTTTTATTTTTTTTTTAAAAAGATGAGTGCATTGTATTTGTTACTTGACATGAATAGAGAAAACCTTCTTTGTCTGCTGTGAAACCGTTCTTGTGGTGCCTGTTGTCTTCATCTGTTAAATAACCAATAAAATAAATTTCTTAGACAAAATTCTGGCCACATATATCTTTAAAATCAGCGCGGTGGAGGAAAGGTGGCAGCCCGTGGACTGAGAGTGGAGCTGTTTCAGATGCACTGTTAGGGAGGAGCTGTAAGAACAAGGTGGTGTGGGAATAACCCTGGTTTGGTTTTTGAAGAAAGTGGTTTTGTGAAAATCAGTCTTTGGGAAGATGATCTTATTTGTGGTAATTCAGTCACAGTCATTCAAAACAAGGATTTTGGAACAGCACTCCTGTTGTTTTTAAATAATTTTCAGGCCTACCTTTGGGCAACACTTTGGGCAACTGATCATTTAAGTGATGGTTCTGAGCTGACGCGTACTGCCGCAGTAGTGGAGAAACGGCTGTTTAATGATGAACTGGTAAGAACAGTGAGTGACAAGTTGATGGTGGTGGGCACAAGAGAAGGATGACAGGCCAAGCAGGTGGTAGCTGTGCTTCCAGCTCTTGGGCATGGCCTGTGTGGCGGGGGCACAAGGGAGGAGGGGAGCACACCTTTGCTGGGTCCTACTGGTGACTTGCAGAGGTTGTGCCGCTGTCGGGGTGGGCCAGGTGGGACTGTTGGGTGGCTCTGGACCAGAGTCCCGTCCCTACCCCCTGTCCCCCACATGCAGGTTGTCTGCTTCAGGCATGTGGTGAAGGTGGGAGCCTCCTGAACTTCTCTCCCCTGAGTGCTTGGGTTAACCAGTGGGTCTCCTTTGATGTCTTTGGAGGACCTTCTCCCAGCCTGGCTTGCTATGGCTTGTGCTTATGTTGGGGGTCTCTGGCCTAGATATCACATGGGTCATCTTGACAGACCCATGTAGTGGGTCTGGTTCAGGTTCAGGTGGAGTTCACTCCTCAGCAGCCTGCGTGGTGCCGGGTCCCTGTCGCTGTCCCCCCGGCAGGTCCCAGGGCCGCCGGGCCGCTGTCCCTGGCACTGGCAGGGCCCGTCCCGTGGGTGGGGCGCAGCTCCGCGGGTACCCGACCAGGCTTTAAGCAGATTTTTTAATGCTTGGCTTTCCTACCCCCTGTGTTACCTGAGGATAAAGTGTTCAGTGCGAGTGGAGTGGCAAAGGGGAGATGATACATTTTCTAGACTGTTCTGTTCCAGTGCAGGAGATGGTGATGGTCAGTTTAAACTCTTTTCTACAACTATCCTTATTGCTGTCAGCTGTGTTTTCTACAGTGATTTCATGCAATTGTTTATGAGGCTTTTCATGCAACTTATCTCAGGTTTTGAAAGAGTTTTGCCATTATTGTTGAGAACTTGAGTGCCTGCAATGGCTTGAACCACAGGGTTAAGAGGATTGGCAGCCTGAGCAGGAGCAGGTGTAGGTGGCATCTTATGGCACTGTCTTATTCCTGTCTGGTGGGACAGAGCACTGTGAAATCTTTGATTACAGGCGGATGCATAGATCAGAGAGGACTGTGTGTGCTCAAACTTGCCAGTTCATGGCCGCTCTCTGTGGAGTTTTGGGAGGCTGGAGGGACCTGGCAGGGCTTCGGATGCAATGTTTTGGGGTATGAATAAAAGAATCTGATTGCAAACAAGAGGAGATGGGGGAGGGCTTTAAAAAGCACCTGAAGGCTGAAGAAAAGACAATTGACATGCTTTTTTGATTAGGTAGTTTCTACTTTTGCAGACACTTAGTCTTTGTACTGCTGTGGAGCAACATAAGAAAATCCTGTGTGTTCCTTAGTGTCTGCTTCTCTGTAGCGGTATTCTCTGATGATCTCCTTTCTGTTTACCTCTGTGAGCTTCTTTAGTCTCTGAAGCTAATGAAAAGGAGGAAGGAAGCTCATCCTCCCAGACTAAAGTGTAGGAAGAGCGACTGATGGCTTTCTCACTTTTATTAGGAAGGGACAACTTCTTCCCATTCTAATTTACTCCAGATATTTTGATTGATATCAAGCCACAAACTTGATAAGAGGTCACTGACGCTGTGGGATGACTTCCTGAATTTGTAACTACACACTTTATAGCGCAGTGTGTAGGTATGGATTTCCTTGAAATCAATACTTGCTTGACTGCAGCCAGGTTACACACCCTTTTATGGATTTCTTGCCTCATCTACAGCCGTTTTCTAGATAAGCATTAAGCTAGAGATCTCAGTTTTTCTTGCAGGGATAATATTGAGTCTAATTATTTTATTAGCTCAGTGCCTTTAATTTGCTGTCTTTTTCTGTGAGCTCTAGAAGGCAATTTTCCCCTATAAGTACCACTTATCTATGAGATTACTGGCTTGGGCTTCTAGAGAACAAAAACGTGGAATTAATGTGCAAAGACATGTAGTAGATGATCAGCAAACTCATGCTGAGAGGATTTGAGAGGCTGCCAGCCCCAGCTGTGCCCACCCTGCTGTCTGCTGGAGATGATTGCCTCCACAGCAGAGGTTGCAGAGTGGTCACTGGGTCTGTTCCTCAGGTGCTTACAGCCTGGCAGAGTAACAGAAAATAAATTAATGTTAATTCATGTTAATACTCTGAACTACAGTTGTTGAGGTGCAAATTCAACACCTGTTCTGCTGTCCCCACTCCAAGGGTAGTAATTACAATTGTCCATGTTAATATTTGGAGGAGAAATAATTTCGTGTGCTACTTGTGATTTGTTTTTATTTTTCTTTCTCCAACTCAGAATCCTCTTTTAGAATAATTTCTGCTACTTTCTTTTCCCTATTTGAATTTGACAGAAAATTTCTGGCAGATGCTTTTAGTGCTTAAACAAGGACAACAGTAGTGATGTGGCAGTGATGTGAACGTTAGTCATCTTGACAGCTTGACAACTGATACACTGAAGAAAAAGAAAAATCTTTTTTTCCCCCCCCCCCCCCCCCATGCAGAAAGAAATGCATATGTCAAAAGTATCGACAGATTTCCTACACAAAAGAAAGCTGGATGGGAGAGCAGATATGAATTGATGGGTTTTAATTTGTGAGCCACAATTGCTAGGTCTCAGCAGTAACTCTTTTTTTCCTCCCTCTCACCCCTGTTTGTCCCTACTGTGTCATAGTCCTTTCCTTCCTTGCTGTATGTGCCCAAAGCACCAACCACTCACTCAGCTACGTTTCCTCAGGTGTATCCTCTGACGGAATGAAGTTCTTATTTCACTAGAAGCAGGAAAGGTTGGAGTCCTTGTTAGTAAAAACAAACACTTCATTTCTCTTGTCTGCTCAGCAATGTGCTTTTTAGGGAAACGCCCAGCATTTCTAAGCTATGATGAGACTGTAGCATTGTCATGTATTTAAGGCTTTTAATACTAAATTTCCCCTTCCTTAAGTTATTTTCTTGCTTTGATCTTTCCCATGTTCTGAATCTTGACAGTGTATGGCTGAGAACAGTTGATTCAAGAATTGTTTTCCTTCCATGTAGCCAGGAGTATATGTCAAAATGGTATTCAGAGCCTAATGGTAGATTCCTTATTTTTCCCAAAACATGCAGGAACATCTGTGGTTTGGTCCATGGTCTCAGGCAATACCAATACCAGAGGATCCTGGATGTTGATATGTATGCATAGAGGGCAAATGGGTGCAGTTTTCACTTTGAGATGGTACCATAAATTTGTTTTTTATGAGGAGAAAACCAACAAAATGAGGTTAGAAGATGTAAGATGAACCATGTTCCCCTTCCTTTTTATTGTTTCTGTTTGTACCCCTATCTTGCTTCTTTCACTGAGGGTAGGTTACAGTGGCCGTATGGCAACAAAATAGATGTTGCTGTGCACCGTCTAGTCTACTTTGGCTGCCTGGCAAACAGGGTTGTGTTGAGGGCTCTCCCCTGTCAGTTCCCTGCTTGCTGGTGATGTCATCACAATTTGTATTTTATTCATAACCTGCTTTGTCTTTTCTTGAAATGTGCCCAGGTAACATTCAAGCAATGTTCAAAAAAATCTCAGTAGGGTTTAGATATTGGAACAGTTACACATACTGAGTTTGGAAAGGAAGCTTGGTTCTGGCCCAGTCTCACAGCTAGAAGGCTAAAAAGAAAAAGGAGGGAAAAAAAAAAATTCAGGAGGGATATCCTGTTGTATCCTTTGCAGTCTGAGTATAAGGAATTTTAAGACAGTCAAACTGTGAAGAGCTGGTGTGTAGTTCTGGTGTCACTGTTGTGCTGCAAATGGGAAACGGTGTTGCCACGTCCCAGCAGCCAGTGGCAGAGCGTGCAAGCCGCCTCGTGTACACGAGCCTTACCTTGGTGTGTTGTGCAGTTACTGACATCTCTGCAAGTGTCAAGCAGAAAGAGCTGGGTAAGGCCTTGAAATAAAATATCTTAAAGCTTACAGAATGGGACTAAAGTAGGGATGGGGTGTGTTTCAGCTTCATCTTGTTGTTTTTAGTCAGCATAGCTTTTATTGCCTGTATTATTGTACTAGTGGAGAATTCAGAGTCTGCTGGAGAAGTACAGAGACTTGAAAAAGAAAAACAAAATTTATAAACCAGCTGTAGGTGTTTCTTCAACTTAAAGAAGCAAAGCTGACCACAAGAGAAAGTATGTCTTACTCTGTTTTCCTAGGAGGAAACTGGGCAGCTTCCCAGGGTAGTCAAAATAGCTTGCAACAGAAGCCAAAGCAAAAGCGAAGCGTTGGTGAACGCTGGAGTCCTGGCCGTGCTGGCAGTCCTGCTTTGTGCCACCTGTTGCTTTGAAGTGCTCTTGTGTCTTCCCTTCTCTGTGGTTGGTTTTAATGAGAAAGTAAGATTTGAAGGTTAGCATCTGAAAATAGATTGGTGGGGTCTTTTGTTAGCGAGCAAAATTAAAAGTCCTACCTTCAGTTATTGTTTGCTTTAAAACTAGCCTTTTTTTGTCCTGAACTGTATGGATGTACAGATTTGTAAGGCATAATCCTATTCTACCAGGATGTTTATATCTCTCTTTTTACTGCTTGCTACCTGTGAGTGCTTTTTTTGAAGAAATACTCATGTTTACTGAAAGAGCTAGTTCATGCATGTCTTCTGTGTTACATTTTGTAAAACATTCAGGACTTCTTAACTGCAGCTTGATCTTTTGATGGAACTCTTTACCATTCAGTCGTCACTCCCAGTCTCCCTGTGTTCTTGCAACAAGTTGCAGTCCATGTGAAATTCCTGTTTTGTCGACAGAGGAGGTATATTACATGTAACACATTCAAAAGGTGGTTTTTTTGCTATCTTGATAATAATTATCCTTATTATCTTGTGTTCTTAAGTGACATATATTTTAAGTACATAGCTACTAGAATAGGGCTAAAATTTATACCAGTTCTGGTAATGATAGCAGCTTGCAAAATCTGGCATAATTTGTGGTAGGCTTTGTCTTGGCTCAGTAGATCTGTTAGCATTTCCAATAACCTTTCCCTTCTGTTGATTTAGTCCTTCATTTTCATCCCAGATGCTTTTGTTTGCATTTAAAAAAAGAAAAAATATCATCATATCTTTTTATGGAAAAAAGCTTAAAATAAATCATATTTAATGGAGAAATTTGGGGCTTTGGAAGGGGACAAAGTATTAATTTCCAGATTCCATGCATTAATGTATTCAGATTTTAAAAGATCCTATGCATTTATCTACTTTGTCTCTTAGTTAGATGTTTTGATATCCTGATTTTATTCTATTTGTTGTGCTGTCTTCTGAGGGAAAAGGAGACATACAATGAGAATTTTGAAGTAAAGCAGAAGGATAGAGCAGAAGGAAATGTGTGTAATATTAATAATAATGTCACATAATAAAGTGGCACTTAGAAACCCAAGTCCTCTAACTTTCTGTGCAACTTAACACTTCAAGTGCTTGCAGTTGCTTGGAAATAGGATCTGGATTTCTAAGTTAGATGTGTTTTTAAAATATTGCCATTTCCTGTGATAAGTGCATTTTGCTGTCTTTCAAAAGCCTCGTATGTGCTTGGATTGCACTTGCTTGTGTCAATATGGAAATGACTATCTGTAGCAAAACCACCTGGAGAATATTTTGGCTGTACACTAAAATTGTTGTGTTTGTTCATGGTCATTATCCTCAAAGTTATACATTTATCACCTGCTACTAGTAACCAGGAGCTAGTTGCTAATGCATTCCTATGGCAATACACTTGTTTCCTGTAAGGTGCAGGAGGAATTTCATCTTCCTCCAGAAATGCTCCAGCTGGCTGTTTTGTGATGTGTGTTTTCCAGAAGTGGGGAAGTTAAAAGTTTTGACATGAGCAGTATCACTTCTTGTATTATTCCCCTCATCAAAATTAGTTCTGCATGTTATGAAATATTAAAAAAAAATTCCAAACCCCAACGAGACACATCTCCCAAAAAAAAACCCAAAACAAAACCAAACCTACAGCATTCTTTTATATAAAAAATAATTAATTGAGTCTGAGAACTTGCTGAGTTTCAGAGAGGAATTCCTATATTCATGGAACTTCCCCCCCAAGTTATTGAGGTGATTTAGGGTAAATCCAAGGTTCTAGAAAGGACAAAAATCTTCATGTTTTAAGGTGCAGCACAAGCACCACCTGCTAAGTGTTAGGATGAGACTTGGATGTGCAGTAGGTTATCCCATACCTATCTGTTGTGAAATGATTCTCGCTTTTTCTGAAGCTCCTAGATCTGTTAGAGACAAGA
>NW_010339462.1:0-7765 GCF_000700745.2 Antrostomus carolinensis | reverse complement strand
AAAATTCTTACATTTTATCCTTCAGCTGTTTTCTTAACAGTATTCCCTATGATCTCTTCAGGTTCAAGATACTTTTTTTTAAAAAAAAAACAAACACAAAACAAACCAAGCAACCAAACAAAACTTCATTGGCAAGTGGTTTTGGTCTTCAGTAAGCAAATGCTTACATGGAGAGCTGATGGTTTGTGTTATTGCTTATGTTAACAGATACTATTTTTATACTGCTAGCAAGAGAGCAAACACTTTTTAAGACTAGTATGAAAAAGTAATACCTTTGCTTTCACCAAAAGGAGTGCATTATTACATGATACTCATCTTAAAACATTTGAATTTCTTTAGAATTTTTTGTAATGTAAGAGAAGTTGGTCACTGTCATCTTCAAGTGATTTAATTTGACCCGTAGGTCGTCATCCGTAATCGCTCTTCGTCATGTAACTTCAATATTTATATCCTGTCTGTGCTGCTAAATTAATCATTGTAGTGTTTGACCTGAAAAGGTCAGAAAGTACCACTTTGAAGCCTAATTTCACTAAGTGGTTCCTGCCAAAAAGTATAGAACATCTGCTGAGTGTTGATGTATATAATATTAATTGTTCCTTTTTACAGTTGAGGGTAATTAGTAGCATTAGTGCACCAAGAACTGACCCCTCAACATGGAGAATTTCCTCCCCACCTTAATGGTACAGGTAAGAGCCACAGCAATGGATGACCAGTAGTACTGTTTGCACCCTTACAAGCTTAGTGGTTAAGTTCAGTGAATTCAGGATTTGGCCTTCAATTTATAGCTATTAAAAAGTGGGTTTTTCTAGACCCTTTTCAGAAACATGATGATGGTGGAACTACTGTCCTTTCCTTAAAAAAAAAAAAAGTAGGAAAAAGAACAATTTTTTTTTTTTTGTCTTAGGAGGAGTTTGTCGCTCTAAATCTTAGACCAAAATATGTGTCATTCTTGGGACAGATTTTTTCCTCTGGAAATTGTTATCCTTGTCTTGTTGGAATGGCAGCAAACACAGTCAATATGAGAAACTTCTTCTGTGTGTAATACACCCTGAACTGTTTTCTGCAGACCCTTCACAAAAGAAGGAACTTATAACTAAATGATGGATGTAAATTTTGTCTGATTCTCATCTATCTCTGTTTTATCCAATATTTTGATAAGGTACATTGTGTGACATCAAAGTTATTATGTGGCTGATTCTTAGTTGGGAAGCGTATGCATTCCTAACAGCCTTGGGAGGTATTGGGGAGGTTTAATTTACATGCATTATTTTCTCTCCTAGGCAGAAAGGAAGAGCTTGTTTATGATCCCCAAAGTGATGCTGGAATATAAATGAACTATTTCATATTTTCCAGGGAGACAGGAAACTGGTTGTGGTTGGCATGCATGCTATGTTAAAGAAGGTAGCAAAGCATGGTGACAAAGATAAACTGTCTGTGAAGCGTCCGCTGTTCAGATGTTTGGAAATTGTGCTATACTGAAACCAAAGCCTTCTGTCTTAACATTTATGGTACAAATCTATCCCATCCAATGAAAAACAAGTGGCAAGGTAGGGGTATGGTTATGGTGCAGGGAATCTATACCTCCTAAAAGCCACCTCTGCAACAAATGCCCCTTGTCCCATCAGCCTTGACCATGATTGTATAGCCTCTGTGGATAAAAGAAAACTTCCGAATCTAGGCAAAGTCTGTATCTAATTATATGAATTAAAGTGCATAGTATTAGGGTTAGGGGACAGTTTGAGGGGTCAGGAGGAGCATGGGGCAGTTGAGAGCCATCACTAGGGTATGTCAGATATACTTGAAGGTTATACTTTGGTCCTCAGAATCAAAAGTTTTTATATTGTGGCGTTTTCCTTTTGGTTTTTTTTTTTTTGAGTGATATAGTTCTATCACTTTGCAAGTAGAGGATAGATATGTGATGTCATTGACAGGTGATTTACAAATATGGACATGAGGTTGCATGGCTACAGCCGTGGATTGGCTTTATATAGAGTTTCAAAGTTAAAGCTCTGTGGTATAGAAGGGAAGCTATTACTGTGTATGGTAAACTGTGATCTTTAGAACAGAATTGCATTTCATCCACTATTGTTTAATTCAGCATAAGGCTTAAGCACAAGTTCTGTTTCGTCGGCTCTGAGTCATTTCTGTGTTGTTGGAAATGGAAGCTACTAGTTGAAAATGAGCTCAGTTTCTTAGAATCTCAAGTGTTTCGAACGTATTATTTCATGGAATTGTTCACAGGCTTTTATGGAAGACTCTCTAGTCTATTCCTGAGCATAGAAATGTGTTTATCTTTCCCTCTCTACACAGAGGATCACATTTGTCTTTGATCCAAGCGTCAGCTTCTGGCTCATGTTATTCTGGGCCTTTGAGTAAGTTATCTAGTGAGAACAGGCTTTAAATTTAAGGTGTACACTGCAACTTGGTATTGATTCTGGGGACCTTAGTGATGCCTACCATTTAGTTGTGCTTAGAGAAGATGGTAAATATGAGAGAGGTGATACCATCTATTGGCAAATGAATAAATATGGCACAGCAGATGAGAGTAGCTGGCCTAATGTTTTTGTCAGCCTTCTAACATTGATGACTCAATGCTTGAAGCTCAAATTTTGTCAAGTCCCTTATAGGTATGCTATGAAGCCAAGGCTTAAATCAATTAGATTGCTTTAAAAAAGTCTAATACGTGTGTGTAAGTTTGAAAGCATGATAGAGGATATATTCTTAAAATACCCACAGAAAGAAAGAGAAAAGCAGCAACACCTCTGTTTAGTTTAAACTGTTCTTCATTCAACTTCAAATGAGCGTTCATCCATCCTCCTTGTAAATTACTGTCTGTTAATAAAGAAGTGTGTTGCTGTATTTGTTGTAAAATTATTATCCCATCTTTAATTATATTCTGCTTATCTTCTTCATGTCACCTTAACACCTACCTCCATTTTAGGGTGAGGAGAAGAGGAAGGTTGTATCTCTGGCAGAGTAGGATGTTTAATCTGTGGCATCTGTCTTGTCCCTGTTACTGCTGTTACCATGATGCCTTCCATTTCTAGCTAGAGTTCTGCCAGAAAAACTTATATTCAGAGTATATGTGGTCCTTTCTGACAGATTTAGGACTTGTGTGCTTGCAGAAGCACACTTCTCACTGTGCTGTGTCATTACAGCTGGCATCAGTGGTGATGCGCCTTTCCCAGCCCCAGTATTTATGAGAGAGGAGTGTGCTGCAAGGATGTGCTCTGAGGGCTTCTCATTTGGTAATACATTCCCTCTGTGTTGCCTGCTCTTGAATTGTCGGTTGCCAGTGAACTTCTGAAAGTTTGGTGAAGTCTTGTGTTTGTATAAGGTCAAACTGAAGGGATTAAGTGGTGTCCTTTTATGTAGGCATGGGAAGAAGACTGAACTTTAGATTTCTAATAATCTGTCTAGCTGGCAACTGTCACAGGACAGGGAATGTCCATTGTGATTTTATGCAGTCATAATTACAACTTTACAATATCAAAGGTAGCTTTAATCTATGTGAAACACTTCTCATATTGTCCTTGCAGAATACTTGGCTAAACTCAGAACAAAAATTAAATACAGCGTGGATTGCTTAGAACTCTAGTTTGCTTTCCATGCTGGGGCTGTAAAGATCTTCATGAGCATTTAATTAACCCCTAAACATCTAAGGATGCTCATTACAGATGACAGCACCGTGGCAGAATTGGATGAAACGAGTTTTGTGATGTTTCACAGTTAAGAGTAGCTCATGACAGGCTAGAGGAATGAATAAAAGCGTATGAAGAAACCCTGACTAGCTGAAATTCTTGTTCCTCTAAACTCTGAGTTCTACATGCTGAAAAAAATGATTATCCACCACATGGGAAATCCTTTCTTCTATTCCTTTGAAGCAAAATAATGTGCTGACACTATTCTTTATGCACTGATTTTTTGGAAAGCATTAATTAAAAAAAAAAAATCGCAACTTCTTATGTGGCTCTAGAGTCAGTTCCCAGAAATGAATGCTCAATATAAAAATCTAATAGG
Organism: Antrostomus carolinensis; assembly: GCF_000700745.2. Taxonomy (NCBI): domain Eukaryota; kingdom Metazoa; phylum Chordata; class Aves; order Caprimulgiformes; family Caprimulgidae; genus Antrostomus; species Antrostomus carolinensis. Next base: position 3,745 of record NW_010339462.1, on the reverse strand, counting down.
TGAGAAGACAGACATTTATTACATAGCAACTGGCATAAATCTTGCTTCTAATGAGGATAAAATGCATGTAAATGAATCATTACAGTAAATTGTTGTAATTAGGATTTATTCATGACAAAGGTCTCATAATTATATAATCAACTTCTAGCGTATTAAGATTTATAGTCTGAACTCTTAATTCCATTTTGTTCATTTAGAAGCAGAATTTGCTAGGGGAGGAGTGTTTTCAGGAAGCTGTCTTGCTACACGCTCTCAACTATAGATAGAATTTGATTCCTTTGCAAATATCGGCTAATTGTGGTGTTGCAGAAGGCTCAGATTCTCCTCCGGCAAAAATAAAACTTAACATTTTAAAAGGTCTCCCCAAGTACTGAAGTCTTCAAGGACTTTTAAGAGCCAGGTGTTTTATTAAGGGCCTTCCAACTCAACGGTAGCGTGTATGTGTGCACGCGTATCCCTTAAGTGTTGTGCAAAAGGCGGTGGACCAACATAATGGAAAGTTGCTGCCAACTCATGATTGTCCAGGCTATGAAAAATTGGCTTCTGTTTTTGATCTCAGCCCTTGCCAGGTGGACAGAAGCTGTATCAGGTATAATAGCAGAGGGTTAAGTTCATCAGCAATCCAAGTGCAAGCTGAGTCCATCCACTTCTTCGGTGGGTGGCATGTAATGGGGTCAGAACTGCTCTCTGTGCCCTACTGTTGAGTGCAGCTGAGGCCCCACAACAGGGTGCTGTGGCAAAGGCTGAGAATTAGGGCTTTGTGCTTTCTTCTGCCTTTTGAAAAGAGTAACTTTGTCTGCTGGGCTGTTAGCCTGACAGTTTCAAAACCATTACCCAAAACAATTTTAAAAGCAATTTCCAAAGGCTCCCAGTGAGATGCTGTAAACCACCAAAATAACAGTAAGGGTACACTGTGCTTTTGGGGATCTAATAGTTGAAGGCAAGCTTGAGTGGACACATTGGATCTGACAGTTTCTGGCTTGAAATTGGAATAGATTTTTTTTTCCCCCCCTCTCAAGTTTTAAGTGTGGATTACAATTGCAAATTATCTTGTCTCCTTTCCAAGTTAATGCTATTTAATAGTAGATTTTAAAGATTAATTTTTCTTGTGTGCTGTCCCTCATTCTTCCTGCTTCTACGAAAATTTAATAAAAGTGGCTGTGTTGCAGTGATTTGGCTCTTTTTGGCTTCGAGAAAAGTCCTTTAGCCACTGCAGTCAGAACAGTTAGAACATCCTCAGGCTGCTTTTAATTACAGCAATGTCTGCAAGTATCCCTGAAGCTTGGAGGACAGTTTTACATCTAATCTGCTGCAGGTGGAGTTCTGAACTGATGGCCATCCAACATTGCTATTAGAGTTTTCAGGGGTTTTTTCCCCCGTATTATGCTGCAGTGCTGAAGGAGCTTCACTGCTGCAGCCCTTCTGTCCTCTGGTTTTAAGTTTAGGCAGATATTGAATACATTGAATCAGTTTGCTCTGCATTCCTCAGCAAAGGTAAAAGCACACACAGAGTCCTGGTGCCTTACGCCATTCTGCTGTTCTCCTGCATGTATTAATGCTCTGTTCCAACCACCCACAAATAGTTCAGAAGAGCATATTAACTCCTGTGCTTTATTGTGTAAAACATATCTGATGATGTGAGCAGCTCCTATGACAGCTTCTCAGTTTTTTGCAGGTACTGCTAGAATCTAAAAGTGGTTTAACCCTCATTTATAAGGCTGGCTTTAGATAACTTCATGGTTTTTGCTTTATAAGGGAAAAATACTTCCCCTTGATAGAAACACATTCTTATATAAATTTAGGAGTGGCTTGGCTAGGCTTATTTTGTTTACTCATTTATGAAGCAAAACCACAGTGGTATACTTCCGAACACTGGAACTTTTTTCAGAGATGATTCTTACAGAACGTAGATTTTTTTTTTTTTTTCTTTTTACTTTGATTTTCCTAGAACTCCAGATGAACTCAAGGCAATCCTCTTCTGCCCTTTCCTTCTCTCTTCCCCTTTAATTAAGGCTGGGAATTCAGGTATTCAAAACCCATGAGATTCAGTAAGTTTCTTTGAGACCATTAATGAATCACGATGAATGCCTGCTCTGTTTTCTACTCTTTGCCAACTATAGAAGCAGGACTGGGTCATAGTGTCTTCAGCTGTCACTGGTACCCCATGAACGTCCTTAACCAAGTTGAGCTCTGCCTTTACAGCTGTAGGGATTTTTGCCTTCACTGTTTCACCTGAGGGGGCTGCTCCTGAGCTTCATGGCTGCAATGCTTAGGAATTGACTTTGAATTTCCAGCCTACATTATGTGTTGGTGGATAGTTTAGAGCCGTTTGTCCTTGTGTCAGCGGTATATCCTTAAACCTGCGTAGTTCTTTTTCTCTTCTTGGTGTTTATCTGTGAATATACTGACTGATGGTGATGCTGTCCTTTCTCAGCCTGGTTTGGGGAGTCTGAACACGTTTGAATCCATTTTTACGTGATAGGCTCTCAGATATAGCTGTTTGCCAAACGGTCCTGTTCACCGGTGCCCACAGGAGGGGTTCAGATGATGCAGCATGCCCAGCGTCTTGTATCTGATCTCTCCAGTGCCTGATTCCCTTTGTCTGCTGCAAAAACTGGATAATACTTAAAATGCATTGCAGATTTTATTCGTGATTGCTGACTATGTTCTATCCTGCCTTAAGTAATTGAAATTACTTTACTGCAGCCATGCGAAAAGCATGTGGCCTACATGCAGTCGCAGCATGGTCTGGAATTAACCTGCGCTGGGAACTAACTACTTTGACCTTTTTCTGATTTCTTTCGGCCTTTTCATTTTTATTATTTTTAAAATATAATCAGCTCTGTGCATATTTTCAAATACCATCCTACTTGATGTTGATTAATGTATTCTGAGTGTGGTCCATCAGTGGAATTTCATTTTGTTTTCAATATGATTTTTTAATTTAGTTGGAGAGACCAAAGATTTTGATTTCAATCACCCATTTGTCTGCTAAAAAAATTTGCAAGTCTAATCTCCTACCCACCACAGTAATTAAAGATTGGAAGAAAGATTTGTCTTGCAAATATTACACACACAATAAAGTAGGAAAGTGTGCTGAGTTACACTTGTGGATTAAAAGATTGATTGATTGCTTTATGAAGCCCTGAAGTTAGCCACCAGTGTCTAGGAAAATTGTGTTCATTGTTACGGATTGTGTCAGCTTCCTTGGTGATTGACTGGAAAATCCTCTAAAGCTTAATCCCAGTGTCGCTGTAAATAAATATCACTTCTGTCTCATGCAAGATCCTTCTGTCTGAAGAACTATTTCATATGTACAGTGCTCCTCTGGGAGGGAAACACACCAACCTGGTTTACCTTACAGTGGTGGAGGGCTGGGGAGCAACGTGTGCACCCACCTGGCAGCCTGTGTCTAGCTTTTGGGGAAATGTTTTTGGGGGAAAATTTTTTTCCCTCAAGGGTCAGTACTAGGACGAGTATTATTCAATATATTTATAAATGACCTGGATGAGGGAATAGAGTGCACTGTCAGCAAGTTTGCTGATGATACAAAGCTGGGAGGAGTGGCTGACACACCAGAAGGTTGTGCTGCCATCCAGCCAGACCTGGACAGGCTGGAGAGCTGGGCAGGGAAAAACTTAATGAAATATAACAAGGGCAAGTGTAGGGTGTTACATCTGGGCAGGAACAACCCCAGGCTCCAAAATAGGTTGAGGACAGACCTGTTGGGGAGCAGTGTAGGGGA